>NC_060252.1:60183122-60486152 GCF_921293095.1 Ischnura elegans
GTATTGGAATGACAACCGCGTCGCGCAGTCGTGCACTCCAATGATAACTGATGGACGTTCGAAAAGGACTTTTGAAGTGCCTACTCTCCACGCTCCAATTCCATTTTATCCACTTATCTCCACATTCGAGCATTCTTTATGTAGCACAGCTTCTCTTCTACCCGTTCCCACGAACTTTAATGTTTGACCCAAGGCACTTGTAACCGGAGGGCTTAAAAAATATGGAGAATGACTCGTACAAGGGAGCACAACAAATGGTAAGGAAGTGGCGAAATGTATTCACATTTTTTTACACTTGATCTCCAGGCCAATTTCAATCTTAACCCAAAAGGTGCAAGGCAGTCATTATTCAGTCAGAAAGATCAAAATCAAAATACCCAATTTTATCATTTCGAGGGCGAAGAGTCATTGTACTCGTACCAAACTCACCTATAATTGACTTTCTTCATGGCAATAATGGTACTTGTCTAAAAACAGCTCAATGGCTTTAAAAAATTCAGGGTGCATAAAGTAGATCTTTTTTAATATTTACCTATATTTGGATACAATTTCTACTCTTAAAACAAATAAATAAACTTTTCATATTTCAAAACAATTTCCTCTTTCGTTAACAGGGGTTTTCTTTTTTTAACGACAACTTAAGTTTTAAGGATGGAACAGATAAATCTAGAGAAAATACTGGCAGGGCTTTTCCTTGAAGTATAAGCCATTGACTAGAAATTTTCACGGCGCATTGTAAAGCCCCTTATCAGCATATGCTTGCATCGAAAATTTGAAAGTTTCATCTAATAGTAAGTATTTTCCCTGACATAATTTTTTGATATTGACTCAAAAAAAATTGGACTAGATTTTTCTCCGAAACCTTGAATAACTTTCAATATGGTGGCCTAAGTTTTAAACAAGTAATAAAAGTTTTAAACAAGCAAGCAGCAAAAGCGGTAGTAACACGTCCTCTAAAGGCTACAGACCTTTGAAAGCTTAACCCTTTATCAGCCACCTTTTTGAAAGTTTATGCGCGAAGTGGGCTGCTGAGATCAAGAATAATCCTTTTTTGTCACAATTCCATCACGCATTGCTCTTCTTACTCCTCTCACCGATGAAACCCTAGCCTAGCAACCTATCAGTGTTTTTGTTTTCTTTCCAATGACGCATGACACCTGCTTCCAAATGGAATAATAACATAGCTAAGGTAACTACATGATTACGAAAGACAATTAACGTTATATTTATTAAAATACTTCATCTACTAATTTTCTGAAAAAAATAGAGACTCAAAGTCCTTTTTACTTACTTACTTACTTATTTTATAAAGGGATGATAAACGCATAATCTTAACTGGTAATTCAAAATTCAGTGCATAATTATATATGGAATCAATCTGAATAGCGCATAGTATCAAAAGAAAAAAATACGGTGGTTGTTCAATAAAGTTAAATAAACACCCAAAAATAGCTAACAGTTACGGAAAAAGTAAAGTAAAATAATAAATGAGCGAGCATAGGACCATGTGAACATAATATTCAGAATACTAGGGCCAAGTAATTATCAGCATCTCGTAAATTGAAAACATTGGAAAAGACAGGCTAAGTCCTACAAAAATCTTTGTCACGACGAAGATGCTTAGAAAATTCACACCGGCGCGCCGGGATATCGCTGCACCGCGGCGATCCAAATTAGACAGAATTCACGGCTAATAGCAGAAAACCTTTGATGAATAAATGACATAGGCTGGCAACATGCACTCCTGTTGAACGAAGTGCA
Organism: Ischnura elegans; assembly: GCF_921293095.1. Lineage (NCBI taxonomy): Eukaryota > Metazoa > Arthropoda > Insecta > Odonata > Coenagrionidae > Ischnura > Ischnura elegans. Next base: position 60,184,884 of record NC_060252.1, read on the forward strand.
GAGACATTTTAATAAGTTTCCTCACCCTATTGTCCCTTGTGTCAATGCTACCCTCAACGTGAGAAGGTGTATCTCCCAAAACCCTCATTCTATCAAAATATTTTTTTAAACATATCCACGATCCCACGAAAATATTTGCCTCGCAAATTTGCTACCAGGGGAGAGAGAGGGAGAGACGAGGGTTTTTCTTTATTCCTTTGCTCAGTTCTCATTTTTTCTCCCTCGAGAGTAGGCCAAAAGTGTCTCCCATGCCGAGTCGAGAGGACTCTCTCCGCACACACTCGACCGCAAGAAGGGAGACCAGAGAATGTGGGAGAAGCATGGAAAGGAGCGACCTAAAAGATATATGCGGGCTTTTCTGAAGCGGTAGTAATACCATCATCTGGCCGCGACGTCCCTCGCCCACACCGCACGGCATCCCCAGGGAGCGCCGCAAGCATTCTCACTCATCTTCAAGCATTACCATTTTAATGGTCTTTAGTTCAACGATTTTCTTTTAGTTTCGATCGTGATGGAGTTTTTTTTTCATTGAATAGACCTGTATTTTACCATACTTCGATCCAATACCGGCTCCTCGAGCCTGAAGTGGAAGTGAAGCCTTTATCAGATGAGTGGATGACGTCAAGAACTCATTCCGAGCGGATCATGGCTTCCCCGCCACACCTCGATATTGTGCATGGGTCTTCTTTATTAATTTAACTCTTTCCAGCGATTTATTCTACGGCAAAATGTTCATTCTAAACTACTAAACAACAAAACTCATATGACGTCATCAACTCATGCAAAGGAGACTGCAACTTTCGCGTTCTTTTTTATTTTACACTCATGGGGGAAGGGCTGAATGACGCCGATTTCTTATTTCACTGTAACTCATCTTTTTCTTCCATCAACCTGATTTTTTTTTTAAATAAAGGAATTTCGGGCCAGAGTGAACGACCCCATTGCATTACGAAATCTTTCTCACCCGTACATTGGCTTAATGCTCACAATCTCATCCTATAATTTTCTAGTTCGTCATCGTATAGTATTTGGAGGGGGCAAAGGAATGCTGAGGTCATCTTTGTTCTGAGGGACAGGCTGGGAAGTAAACTCGCTTGTGAGAATCTCGGCGTCGGCAACAGACTGCCCTTAACGAAAGACTTCTAGGTGACTGCGGCTCAACATTCCTTTCGACAGAATGATAGCTGAACTGGAGGCATCCTCACAGTACTGAAGCCGGGATCGGGACCATTGAAAAATATCGGCAGTTTCCAGGATTTGAACCCGTGGCCACTGAGTGTGACTCCAATGCCCAAACAATAAAAAAACTCCATCCTCACTCAATTATTAAATTCATTCTGTCATGCATACGGTATGGATAAGGCGACTCTGAGAGAAAAATATTGTTCTTCACTATCATTCAGAATTCTGAAGACCATCATTTGCAATGCTTGAAGAGGATTTAAAGAAGCGGTATGAATCGCGAGGTCTAGTTTCAGCTTATCCAAGGTAGAAAATTTCGTTGGTTAAATGTAAATCCTCATCAAATCCTCGTTACACTGCTCACCGGTATATTTTTCTACGTACTTTCGCATAGGTTTCGCCCTTCAACATTTAACAACCTTAAATATTAGGCATTTCCAAAGAAAACAGTTCCTGCCACAAAAAAATTACTTCTGAAAACTCCTTAATTCCTTAACACACAACATTTTTCAAGTCCAACAGCCAATCAGGAAATTTAACATAATGAAAGCACTTTTCAAGGCGGAATGGGTGAATGGCTACACCTAAGGCAAATATTGGTGCCGGAGACTCCTCAATAAACTGTTTTTAACGCCCAGGAACTCAGAACTAGAAAATAGCTTTATGGGCCGAAACCTGGATCGGTATAGAAATAAAGAAGTGTGGAAATAGACAAGAGTTTTCATTATGTAATGTATCAAAGATTTCCATTGAATTATGCCGAAAATTGCATTTTTTATCTATTATTTACAGATAATATTTGAATATCTCTTCTCAGGATGTATGACAAAGAGATCTTCATTAAATCCTGGTTGCACTGTTCACCGGCATGCTTTAAAACGTATTGTCGTATTGATTCACCCTTCAAATTTAATTTAACGCTATATATTAAGCATAACCAATGAAAAAGAAAGTTCCTACTACAAAAATACTGACGGCGGAAATTCAAATCCTGAATGAACTGGTTTTACACGGGAATATTATTTGAGTGTTTTCTCCAAGAGTATTCCTGTATAGCATTTTAGCAGGTCGTCAACCAATCAGATATTGTTTAAACATTAAGCCGCAGCCCATACGGAAAAGAGTGAAAACTTGTGACGGCATCCAAGAACATTTATCCATCCCGCAGGCCACCCATCTTCCCACTTCCCTATCCACTTTAGTCCCCGAAAAAGAGAGAATGGAAAAGAAATCCCTCTCCTAACTTTCCCGTCAGCAGCCGAACCTCCCGTTTTGTACCTCCTACCACCGCCTCCCCACCACCGCGCCCTATCCCTTCCCCGAATCCCTTATCCCTGGCAAGCCATCCTCGATTCCCCGCCCCGCGAACAAAGTGAATCAAAGGCAGACCCAAGGAAAAGAGAGTGAGCGATACGGATAAGGAGAGAGGTTGACAGTTGACGCGGAGATAGGCGCAGTTCGCTGGAAAGGGTGCGTTCCCTTAGGAGTAGCCTTCCACCCATTCCGAAAAACCCTGACCGAGAAATAAAATAAAAATAAAACAACTCAGGTTCCCATTTCGGCACAGCCATCCGACCCGTTCACCTCCGTTTCTCCTCTACATCCCAGGATTTCCAGTTCCATTCCCTTTAAGAAGGTAGGTTCGCTATTGAGCGGTTGGAAACAAATAAATTTCCCACGTGTTGTTAAGGAAAAATTCGCCATCATAGACGACTTCCATCGATATTTAAGAGTGAAACAAGGTTTGAGAGAAACCAATCCCTACTGTCCTTGCGAGTGTTTTGAGGAATTGAGAATACTATACCGTTTGACGCTGTTGGACAGTGAAGGGGGCTCGTTCACGAAATGATTATACAGCCAATTGAAATAAAGTTTGCGAAACGAAGAGACCCATTTCAACCCGAGTACCAATTCTCGAGGTATTTCTGCCGAAAAATTGTTCCTCCCTTTTTTGAAAGGTTCTTCCTGATCTAGTACATGAATAAAACCGCCACTGACTTCACTAGCTTATGAAAAGTAGAGTCAACTTTCACGTTTCATTTTTGGAACTTCCAAGGATGTTCCTGATCGGAGAATTTTTTTATCGTAACTTATCATTCCTTTCTTTCTATCTAATTATTTTAATAGCTAGCGATTTAAGGTCTGACTGGATAACCTCACTGTCTGAAATTTGTATAAATCTGCTCATATTTATTGTTCAATGAAATTGCAAATGAAATATCAAAAATAAAAATATGCAATAATAAAGGGAACAAATACGGCTGAGGACCACCGATATTCGTAAACATACAAACATCTATCGTTTTTTAGGATAAGCACTTACGTTAATACTGTCATTAAGCATTAGCAAATGAAAGACATTCCTAAGAGGTTTATAGTTTAGATTCATTCCACTGCATTAATTGCTCATTTTAGTGACTAACCCGCGCATACCTCAATGCACAGAGAATTCCAACCCTCTGCGATGTGTACGACTGCCCTCTCACGGACCGACATAATTGTGCATAAACGACGACAGATCATTCCACCCTTCATGCGCCCTTCATTAATGCTCCTGTGAGTGATTATCTCTTTAAGCTCTAATAGCATCACACAATCAGTAAAAATATATATCAAGAACTATTTCTTTTTGAATTATCTGCTCAATACAAGTGTAGGAAATTGTCTTGGCAAATAAAGGAGTTTTTGGTAGAGTAATCCATTTGGATGTAAAACCACAATCAATCATTTTCGTACGTATTCACTGCACTAAAATATATTTGCTTGAAAATCACTCATTCTTTCCACCAAATGATAGAATGAGACAGAAATATACAAGTAATTCTCATCCAATGAATTCAAGGGCTAGTGGAGGGTTTGCGTTCACTTACATTCCAGATTTCCGTAGAGTCGCAACAGCGGGGAATACTCCTAGTGCGCGCATTAGACGGATGCATGGGTTGAATTTACGCCGATGAATATTTGACAAGGAGGACTAAATGCGCCTCGCGACGGGAACATTTGAAACGCGACTCTCCGCAACCCGAATGGAATTCTGCATTCCGCACGATCCCGGCCAAAATCACGTTTCCCCAAATATGACCGGGCATATGGATAAAGAATTTCAATGGCTTGCTCGGCAAAAACGACCGCTCGCAGGCGCATGGCATTTGAGGAATCTACATCAAAGAGACGAGGCAGATCCTAACGCCTATAACCACTCCCCGAACCGAATCGGTATGATACGAGCTTCGCATTTGGAAAATTTCGACGCTTGCACAAGAATTTCAACGTGGGTGCCTCGCTTATCGGCGAATGCATGAAGATGTAAAAGGCCAAATTACACGCAGGTACTTGACCACATCGCATGAATAGATATTCATACGTCAGGGCAAAAATATAAGAAGTGCGGTATCCAAATTTATATTCCAATATCTCATAAATGTCATGTGTATCAAAGATGGCATTCTTTTTTCTGTAGAAGGGAGTTTAACACTGAAAATCTATTCCTCTACTAAAATTTCCGAGTGTATTATCTATCATTTCAGCGTAATATTTGCGGAAAAAAGAGATCAGACACGAAAAGTTACAAATTTTGCATCAGTTTGGTTCAAATTGTAAATATTTACACTGAGTACTAATGTATATAAAAATGAACCAAAATATTTCAGGGAAATTTCGCACTACACAACTGAAAACATACAATACCCTTGGGCATGGAATGCATTAGTATCATCGGAATGATTCAAATTGCACTAAATTTGGAAAGAAATATTTCCCTTAATTGTATACGACAAGGGCTCATAAAGCTGTTAAGAATATTATCGAAAAAACAGCTTGTGCGAAGAAAAATATCTGACTAGTGCTAATTATTACAAAATGTAATATTATGAGGAGCATGGAATAAATGTGATTAGGTAACCATGAAAAGGTCAGTTTTTTATTCAAAACCTAACCTACGATCTTGAAAGAAATCATATGGCTGAAGCGAATAAGTAAACTACGAAAACGTGCCGAGCATACTTCGTAACGTACAGACGAAACGAAATGAGCACAAGAACTGCAAACTGCGCGTGAATTCCTAACAAGTACATGAAGTAAGCCATAGCTAATTCAAACAGCTCCCGGTGAAATATTGAACTTAGCCCACTCCAAGTCACTGAGAAATTAATTTGGGACAGCTGGTATGTCTACCTTTACGAGGCCCTCCAGCATATGTCATTGAAGCCATACGTCGACGTGTGTAAGAGATAGCTCAACCGCATGCTACCTGGCGTTCGAGGAGTAAATCTACTCATTCGCATTTAAAAATCAATAGCAAAACTCCTAATGAAGGTATTAATAATGAATACCATGAAAACCAATAATATAATCTACCATGAAGTAAACAAAAATTAAGTTTTTGCTACCAACAAAATTTACTTTTTTTATGTTATTTATCCATACACCACCTAAAATAGGACCATAGGCCTTTTACATTAGAATTTTTAACTTGACAGTTACACGTGCACTATACTATTATTTTATAAATCCCGGTATCCTGAGAATGGATGGTTTTATTAATTTTTTATTTTAATTATTCCCATACCATTAAAAAAGCGCAAACTAACTTTTTACATCAGCGTTTTCATCAATCTTACCGATTAAACGTGCACGATCATCCAAACCTTGGATAGAGGTTCCATACCCGTACGAAACTCGAACCCTTGAACTCTTCGGTGACAAATAATGTCTTTACATAGCCGCTATTTAGGCCGGCTGTTAAACGTGATGCTTCAGAAATGCTTATAGCCAATAACGCTATCTCAAGTTCCATTATATGCTCATGAAATTTAAGGTCCATAGTCTGAGTGTAATGGTATCCAATTCGAAAATTATTTATTGAAACGGGTAAACCCAAACTTGACTGCATTTCTTACTCGGGCACAAGATCTTTTCTAAAGAAAATATGAAAAAAAGTCTTTTTGATTTCATAAACCCTTGATTATTAAACATATCGATTGTAATTGATGAAAACTCAAAGGAAGCTTGACAAGAGAAGTGACATAGAAATCTCCATTATAACTGCACCTACTCCTACATTTTATATAATGCATGCTACAGCAGAAATTAAAAAATCCGCATTCCCGCCACTCCTGAAAGGTCACGTTTGCAAGAAAACAAACGTGAGTCCATTAAAACTTGTGCAACTTTTTGTCGGATAAGAGTCATCTTTTTATTTTATTTCATTTCATCAGTTCTCTTTATTTATCATCGTCACGAGCCTCTCTATTCTCCAACCGACTCAGTTGCACTCCAAGCGATATTTTCGCGAGCAAACAAGACAAAGCATGCTCTGAAGCGACTCAGAGCATGTCGAGTGCAAACAATCCAGACGCGATGAGAAGGGAGGTTGGGGGGAGGGTGAGGGAAAAGGGGAAAAGGCTAGGTGCATTACTCATTTTTCATAAGATTAGAATATTCTCTCGCGTTCAAGTGAGAGATATATAGAGAAGTGGTGGAGAGGGGAGGTTGTGTGTGTATGCACGAGAGCGGGAGAGAACTTCACATCCGAACAACATCCTCGCAACATCCAAATAACGTCCTAGCAACCTTCTCACAACCTCCTCACAACCTTTCCACCCCTGCGGTGTATAAAATATAAATTAGCACATGTCACGAAGCCGGTCGGATTCACGCCACATTTTTCTTCCTCCATTTACCATAGGGCAAAAAAACTCGTCCCCACCACTTCAATATTTCAGCACCCACCAGCCCCTTATCCCAGCATTCTTTCTCTTAAACGTCCCTCCCCTCCTCCTACTTCACCCTCCCCATCAAACGCCGTTACTCCCTCACCCCTTTGCTTAAACTTTGACATAATACCCTCCCTCTCGCTTCCCACAGATCTCTCAAGACGACATGAAGACGTGACTACTCTTCAAGCGACCCGCAACCCTGAGAGATCTTTCTTTGCGCATCCAAGCCCTCCCTCCACCAAGAATAACCTCTCCTGGCGCGGCAAAGTTCATGAGCACTTCGCCAAAAGGGAGGGGCTTGGAATGGGAATGGGAAAAGTGGGGATGAAAGCAAAAAGGAAAGAGATTAGGGCTAGGGGTTTGGAGAAAGAAGAAAAGGCATTGGGAAGGAACGAGAAGTGTGTGAGCTTCTCTTGACAGACAACTGGTGACAAGCCCGCGAAAGGAAGCATTTTTTTTCTTGGAAACCTCTTTTTAACGTTACTGCAGCCTCCAACCTTACCTTGTTAAAGTATGGATGGAGAAAACAGCGCCCAAAGGATATGAATTTGGCAAGTATTCCATATCGACCGAGGAAAGAAGAAAACGAAAAGGTTCCACTTTCACTCACCTACACTCCAATATTTTACATTTGCTTCCTTTGGACGTAACATGGCTTGGTACATGGACCATACAATTGTTAGACATTATTTACAGTCATTTTTATATGAGGTTTTTATATGAGGAACACGTTATTATTCACCAAACAGGAAATAAATACACATATCGTCGTGTTTTTACGGTGCACCGGGAAAAGAGATCGATCATTACCTCAGATGAAGTGCTTTGTACCCTCCGCTTGAAAATGAATGCTGAGAAAAATTCTTATAAATAAATACCCAAGATGAAGACAATGCAAAAAGCAAAGGCTCTGCGATAATAGTAACCTGGGAAGCTTTTAAAGTCTCTACAAAGACCATTAGTCCGCTGAAGCATAAAGTTGCCTATGCTAATATAGGGGTGGTAAACCCGAAGCTAAATTTATGGACGACGTAATAAACGGTAGATATGAAGACCCTTTCCTATACTGATTCTCAAACATAGAAAAAGAAAGAGTCAACACAGTGAATATGGCATCAAACATTCCTGACAAGAGTGTATGGGACGATTCCATTGTACTAACGAAAGATTTGGAGAATAATGACTAGATTTCTATCAGAGTGACAAAAGATTTTTTCTTAGAATCATTAGACCACGCTGTCTACTATAATCATCAGTACTTTCCAGGATACTTTTCAACGTAATCCTTGGGAGCAACAATCTAGGAATAACAAGTTATTTGCAATCACCTTTCCATTTCATTCACTCCATCTTATCGTTTCTCTTCATATACACTCATAGAGGTAGAGAAGGCAAAAATAGTGTCCTCCAATTCCAAAGTTTTGAGAATCATTCCCAAACTCATCATGCACTTTCCACCAGATATATATCCCAACTGTGCGGTGGATATTCAGGTAATGCGATGAGTTCTCTTCTACTTGCACTCCAAACACGTAGGAAAGGTAAAAGTACAGCAATTAGGAGCTGCAGAAACTTACAATTTTCTATGTATAGTCACCCCTGAGGGGACAACTTCCATTAGAAACTCGTTATTGGCCTCATTTCAAAATTGGTTTACCACCAATCCAGATCGTAACCTCGGTGGCGAGATGCGATTGCACCAGTCAAGACCCTTCAGAAAGATGTATTTGTCTAAATTGAGAGTATTACTATTTTAGCACCTGGGGTTTGACTCTTTGTATTCCTGAAACTTGTTAGAGCTTAAAGGTAACTTAAGACGATGGATGGATAGTAGTAGGGGCGAAGATCGATTTGCAATTAGGTTAGTTGCAACTCGTCATTGCGAGTGTTAAACTGAATGACGGAGGATCGTTTCATGCCGTAACCGCGACATAACGTGATTCATCTAACGAATTCAAACTATGATACACCAATGCTTGTTTTCATCTCTGATCTTTCGTCAATCCCTTTACACTTCAACTTAAATCGTTTATTTCTCTTGCACTTTCGAATCTGTCAGCGGCTTAGCTCTTTCACTACTCTCCCTGCTTTATAATGCTATTAGTTTTGTCATTAAGTTTCATCGATTCAGACGTGACGAAGTGGAACTAGGAAATATTGAAACGAAAGGTATATGCATTTTCCCACAATTATATCTGTAGAAAAGTGAAAATACCTTGTATTTCAATAGTCAATTTACTTATTTCTATTAGTAAATTGTCAATGTTTTTTTTTAATTCATGCCCTGTTACTTGGCCACAATGAAATGGCTGTGAAATGATAAAAGAATTTAATGCCAACTAATTCCAACTATGATGCACCAATGCTTGTTTTCATATCTGGTATCTCATTTTTAACTTTGCCCAGATCCGAAAATTTTTCATTAGCGTAGTTGGGCGTCATCTATTAATGACGCTCAGATCTGGGCGGACTCCAGCTCGTCATCAATAGATGTGCTGAAAGTGTTAATCCCTTTATAATTCAACTTAAATCGTTCATTGCTCTTGCACTTTCGAATCGGTCAGCTGCTCAGTGCTTCTCCTTTACTATTCATTTAAATTGGTTAAAAGAATTTCATTTTGCCATTTGTTTTCAAAATAAAATTAAAATTTCGGAGAGTCCATCCTCTCCTTTTCCTTTACTTTCCGACGAGCGCGGCTTCAATCCACGGCGCTTGTTACCCGGCTAGTTGGTCGCTATCCCCATGCAATCAAACCACTCTTAATCCTTCAACCCTCCTCGCTTTCTTTTCTTCCTTTCCCACAACATTCCTGACCCCCACCGACCTTCATATCAGAGCTTCTCAAATCCCACACAATGCGCCGGCACTCGCCCAAGGATTCACTCCACCACGAACTCCTCTCTTCAACCCATTCCCCACGAAAAATTTTTGATGGCCTATTATTTCCCAATCTCTGCTATCGTCTCGGATCCCTCGTACATAACAGCCACTCTTTTCTCCAGCGGTCCCTACCACTCTAACCCCGTCTTCATCCAACCTTTTATGGCTCCCACACAAGATCCGAAAAAAAATCCTCTCTTTCCAGCTCCGATTGATCCCAGAAGGTTGGAACACAGAATGTTCTGAGGGATTGATGCAAAAAAAAGATCTACTTCAGCGGCTCAATATTGAAGTAAAGCAACTACTCACCGCAGAGAGGGTAGGAAATGAAAAGAAAAGCTAAAAATCATAACAATAGCATGACCTATATTGTATGTTTTTTATTTTTTTGAAGTGTGGAATTGTGCTTATCTTGAATTCAAATGCCGAGATGAATGATGAAAATCAAACGAATCGACCAAGTGAGCCATGGGTATAAGCACTAGGTACATTTGGGGAGACGATAAGCTTTATGATAAGCTTAACAAGAAGTCGGGTCCACTAAATTGGGCATATTTTGAGAGACATGGTGGCCTGATATAGAGACTTGTAGAAGGCAAGGGGTTGGCAAGAACGAAAAGGTGTAAGATAAAATATATGGAGCAGGTAATAAAATATATGAAAGGATGTAGATTTAATAAATATGTAGTGTTTAATAGAGTAGCTTATGAGAAAACTAAATGGAGAGCTGTATCTAACTTATCTTAAGATTTTTCACATTTCATGATGGTAATGAGATGCACAAAATGCCTAAATGTTTGGCTCAGATGCACAAAAATCAAAATAATAATAACAAAATAGCTGAATAATTCGCAACCGACGGTCTAAAAAGAGTCTAGGTGGAGCAAAATTTCAATAGAATTTTCAGGAATCAACTAACTTAAGCATTTATTCAATTGTATTCAATCGGGAGATGAAAGAACAAATAGAGGTGCTCTTAATCTAATTTTATTTATCTGCCCCTCTTGAAGTAATTTAGAAATTATTGCGACTTGTATTTTTAGATTTTTCGATCCGAAACCTACTACTTTAGCAATTCCGGTGAGAACTCGACGCCCTTAAACCTTACGTAGGTAATTTGATGACCTCTAAAACTCCCACCGATGGGGTCATCGTTTTAACACTTCACCTCAGTCTTGTGCGTGAGTCTCACGTGGTTTGCTGCTCTTAAAACTCTTGTGAACACATCTGTACCCCAATGGAATGTTCCTCCTGAATGAGTACATGAATCAGAAACATTACGAGAAATCAGAACTATTGCGGCGTCATAAAAATGTGAAAAGTGATCGGAAATTATCGCGCATACCTATTTTCAAAATATAGAGAATAACTGGATGAAGATTTTTTCGACCGTAAACATATTATTAACAGTGGTCTACTTATAAAGCTCTGATCTACAATGCATAGATGAGGTGAGGACTAGCCTATTAGGAAATCATATAGTTGAGGAGGTGAAGGTCATCTGCTACTCGGGTAGTCAAGTGACTAACGATGTTCGAAGCAAGAAGGAAATGGCCAGTAGAACAGCCCAAGCTAAGACCTCCAAGAGAGTGAAATATGAAAGGGCTTCTGGTACATGAAACTTCATACTGATTAAAATATGAGCGTTGAAGAAGGGAAAAAATTCATTACCATTATATTTGGAGCTTTTCTTTGTTGTGTACCATCGGAGAAATTGAGGTTGGAATCTTTTGAAATGCGGTGTTACAGAAGAGTGATGAAGATAGCATGAGTAATGCGAAGGTGCTATGTACAGAGGAAGAGAAGAATAAAGCCTTTTGAAAATATTGAGTAGAAGACGACACAATCGGTCACATTTTGAGATAAGAGGATTTCGTGAAATTACAGTTGAAGGTTCCAGATTTTGGTAAAAGAGAAGCGTTTTTCTACAATAACTGATGTTTGTAAGAAAGGTAAATTATGGAAGAAAACTTAGTGACGGAAACCGGAGGTCAATGACGCACCGAAGAGTTGTCAGTCAATTATTTCACCCCTTAACATCAGTACAGCCTGTATCATATAAAAAATATTTATTATCATTACAGCTATTGACCATTCTAGCTCGTTACCATTAGAGTACTATACTCACAGTTGACACTAAGTTTTGAACCGTAATATAGCGGGGAAATCCTAGTTTTTTAAAGGTCCAACACGACAAAAACAATAAAAATATATTGGTATTCCAATGAATAATTTGTCATTAGTCCTTACGTAAATCCGATTCTTCGAAATGTATTAAAAATACTTAATTAACTACTCCAACCTGCTTAGCTAAACCCGTTTTGAATAAAGCGTTCAGAGTATACTATCCTCAACAGGTAAAAAATCGTTACAAGATAAAATGAGCCTAAGAAGTAGTTAATAAATACTTGAGATTCAACATACTTTGTTATACCAGGTGTACAATTTTCATTTTAAAACGATATAAGTGTTTATTTAAGCGTTAATAATAATTGTTAGATCGTAAATAATACAAACATAGTAATCACATGAAGTGGCGCTTCTGTAAAACATTTTCAGTCACAGGTTTGATGAATATATCACATTATAACGAGAATATGAAACAATGCTTAAATGAATAATTTGATAGAAATATTATGTTATTAACTAAAACACATGATGGCTTGAGTCATTCAAGGCATCGACCTTTAGTATACATCCAATGAAAAGAGGAAAAAATGGGGACAAGTGGAACCTTGTGTTTTCAGATTCTTCCCAACATAAAACCTCCATCGCCTACTACATTTCTCTCGTGACAATACCCACTTCTCTATTAAAAGAACGCTTACCATCTCCTTTAAAGTCTTCTTCAAGCATTCCCTCCAATCGAAACGATTCCTCCCTCTCAACATTACCACCTCCATTCCGCGAAGGACGCGTAAAAAGGAGAAAAGGGAGCTGCCGAGTAAGAGATAAAAGTGGTGCGATAAGAAGGAGGACATTTTTTTGAAGGCACTGGAATGATTAAAAAAATGAAACGACGAAAAAAAATACATAATCAAGAACGGGAAGACTCGGAAATTTTTCGGCAAAACTGTTCGTTACACCTAAAAAGAAAACGACTACCATTCTCACCCCTTCTCCTTCCCAATTTTTGAGCTCTCTTTTTACCCCTTACTTCGTAAAAAAAAAATAATCCACCCGTTTTCCCTTCACGCTTTTTTTATACGTTTCGGCTTTCACGCTAAAATTACTGAAGGATACATCCGGAAGGACAAGGGACTGACTGACTGCGGAACAAAAGAAGAAAATAAGGTCGATTATAAATATAAAATTATCATATTTTTATTTATTATTTATATTTTCTTCCTACCTTTCTGCTGAAACGAATCTGAAATTTTAATGGCAAAAGGGCGATGGAATCGCATTATCACGCTTGCGCTGGCATTTACGGCTTCATTACGCTTTCGATGGAGTAGTTTTAAAAAATAAGTTCGAGGACTGGAGGAAGAAAAAAGAGAAAATTGGGTGATGAGTGCCACGATGAAGGAGGGAAATGGAATAAAATAAGAGACTTGGAGAGTAGGGAACATCTTTGATCTCTCATTACCGAGCATGGGACAGCAAATTAACTTTACAAAAACTGGTTAATGAGACCATACCTTTCAAAAGCCTTCAATTCAACTTTTGAACGGGGATTGTACGTTTTTAAAAGACAAAAGAGGATTTCAGTACATTATCGTTGAAATAAATCTAGATATTATGATTAAATTTTGGTGATTGAAAAAATTTAAATAAATCCACCAGAGCCAAAAGGAATTTCAACTGCCTACCCAACTACATTATTCTATATTATAAAAGAGAACCTTGGAAAGCTTCCACAACATATGTTAGAAATTTCGTCTTTTCAAACCACTACAATTTTTCTATAGCAGAGCAATTAGAACCCAAGAATGAGTGAATATAAAACGAAACATATCCAAAAATCTGAGGTTTATTTCAACAGTTCTTGTGGAGGTTCATTTCAAGATTTGTTTTAGGTTCATTCATGAAATACATTCCAAGATGAATTACGAAATTTTAAGTGTGGAAGTTAAAATATCAGTGACAGGACCCAAAATCCTTATGAGTTATCTCGTCTTAATCTCCTAGAAAATCAGTCATGCCACAGGAGGGATTTCAGCTTAAAATAATGTATCTATCAAGGATATTAACACCGAGTCCGAAACGGCCTAATTGATGATAAATGTCGGCCTAGCTTAGGCCAGATAACGTGACATTGGGAGTAAAAGATACTCAAATGGTATTCTAGTTTGACACGTCGTGGTTAACAGCGTAAGGCCCAGGAAAAGGTAATGCCTTATATAAACGGGAAATGCCACATTCGTATATCAGCGACCTCTTAATTTGTCAGCACCTCATAAGCCCAAAAATATTTATCTACGGTTGATACACTGACTGAGTTGGGAAGAGGTAAGACTACTTTTGTTATGAGGTATGTGGTAAAATGAACTTACTTTGTAGTTCGGTGAATATTAATAATAATATGTAAGAGTTTGTGCGGGAAATTAAAATAGGTGGGTTAGCACGATAAATAAACGACTGGAGGGATACCGCTGGCGTAGAATTAAGATAAAATATCCACAATAAAATGATGAAGTATGTAGCCTGCCAAGGGTTATCCAAACATTAATTAATTGCACTGCCAATTATGCAAATATATATAAGCAGGCAAAATAGTGTCAGATGTAATACCTAGAGCAATGTAGAGTTTGTATAATGACGGGAATTACATGATTACAAAACATAGTTTCTTTCGCCAAATTTAAAACCATAATCGTGTGACGTATGTGTGAAAAAATTTACCGAGTTATACTGCACATGAATAAAAGCGCTCACTCCGTGATTCAACGTGGAGGTTGGTTAGAATGAAGGTATTGCTCACCCCGAAATAAATAAAGGGCGTGTAAGGAATTCAGTTCCTTCTCTGGACCAACTATAATTTTGAGAACGTTTATTAGAGGTGTCTAAGGGTTTCATCCGGGGTTGTATAATATTTATCTAAGTTTTTTATTACCCAACTTTTATTTTAATTTATTTAATAATATTTTCAAGTCATGGAAAATGATTTTTATCATTATTAACACTAGAATTCCGGGAAATTGGCATACCCCAAGAATACCGGGAGGGTGTCATTTTGACACCCATATTCTTATAGCCGTGTTATGTTGCAGATTATTTTTTCTTAGTCGCTAGTGTTAAAGCGTCTTCTTCATTGTAGTATTTGTTTTTGATTCCTTAATATTTTCAAAAAAATAATGTTTTTTATGAGATTTCCACTGAAGTAAAAAAATTTTATGCAAATATATCTTTTCTCTTGGACTCCGGCATCTTTCTTTTGTACCTGGTTTTCGTCTTCGAATGTTTGAATTTGATTTTAAAGATAAAAATTTGAAAACAATAAAGTCAATTATGACTATTTAACTACAAAATTCTATAAAAGTAAACACAAAAACTTAGTAAGAACACAAAAAGAAATCGAATACTATCGCAATAGAATATGCATGAGCAAATGACAAATTGTCAAACTGCTGTGGTATCTGTGATATTATAATTTCGAGAACCACCAGATACCTAGCGGATTCTCTCAGATTAAGGGACCGATTTGTTCCGGCAAAAACTAATGCCGACGCCGAGATTGGAAACGCTTAATAAAGCGGGTCTTTGGGAGCGATAACACATCTCTCACCGAAACAGGCGGGCGATAATCTCGGCGTGGAATTAGCGCCCGATACGTTCCCCGATTTCCTCACATTTCACCAGAAAACAGTGCCGCACTTGCGAGGGGCAAAAGCCGAGCCTTGTGCTTTGGGAGATGGAGAGGTAAGGAACGCAAAAGCAGTAAATATGCATATCCAAACACCTTTATAACCCCTAGATGGCATGAATATATAACGGCGATTATCGATCCTAATCAGGGCGAGGAGCGGAGAAGGGTCTTCGCATTGGGCGGCGGAACAAGAGCAAGTTTTGCGGGCCAAGAAAAGGGGTCAGGTCATACATAATCTGTCACCAGAGGGTAAGTCCGCCTTAATCCAATGTCCCTTGAAGAAACGGAGTAACACATAAAGATTTATTTTTATCTTTTGATCATCTGACTAAGACAGAAATGGAAAACTTTCCTGTCACATGATACCTCATCCATCTATCCGCTGACTGACTGTGCCCTAAAGGAGAGTTTATATTAGATTTTGTTTATATGCATTGAAACCTTTACTCCCATAAAATTGAAAACTAACAAAGAGGAAGAATCTGAAAACATAAGGTATGACTTGTCCCCATTTTTTCCTCTTTTCATCGGATGTATACTAAAGGTCGATGCCTTGCATGATTCAAGCCATCATGTGTTTTATTTAATAACATAATATTTCTAACAAATCATTCATTTAAGCATTGTTTCATATTCTCGTTATAATGTGATAAATTTGTCAAACCTGTGACTGAAAATGTTATACAGAACAGAAAATGTTTTAAGCAACAGAATGTTAATGAAAACCATCCAACTTTAATAATTTTACCAACTTTTTTCATGATGATATCAAAACTGTTCACGTCATCCCCGCTTTCGTTATATTTACGGTGGTCCTAACATAAATTCTAGTCGATTATATTAATTCATTTAATAACTGATAAAGGCTTGTACCACTTACCTATACTGCTGCATTCAATACAAAAGATCGTAGAATCATAAGAAACTTGCTTTATTCGTTATCGACAAGATTTTTTCTCACGCCACATAATTAAAAAATTACATAGGTGGTTCCAATTTGCAAACATAAACAGCGAAAGCATAGGTGTACCACTGTTGTCTTATGATTTTGGCTGTTGAGCAGTCACGTTGAGTGCACTTTTAAAAGTAATCCTGCATAGAGTACAAGCGTACTCTATGTGCCTGAGTGCAAAATGCCCTACATGGATGAGAAAAGGGTGAATTGCTCAAATCTAGAATAATATACAAAAATTTTGCCACTTGGTTTTCTCCTCATGCTCCAATATATTGTCGTTGTATACCCTGGCACAAGCATTAGAGGCTGATAGAGAGTTGGAGAGAGAGCAGTATATGAAGCAAGAAGCTATAAGTGGCAGGAAAGGAAACTTCAGTTACTATACATTAGAAAATAGTAAATAGAGTCGTATAACACAATTTCATAGGGCTTCGTATGGTTAGTTAGATAGTAAGAGCTTACTATAGAAAATTAATTCCGTACAGAGAACACTCTTGCCACCATTTCGGCTTGGAGGTGCTAAAGACTCAAAGCCAACGTGCTGGGGCTTTGATTGCTTTCATAGACACGGAGAATATAATCTCAGAACCACAGCAACTCCAGAAGCGACAAAATGAGTGGGATATAGTTTTGAACGGAGAAGTATTAGCTTTAACAAATAAAGAAATTTAATGAATAAATTAAAAATGCTATTTCATAGTTGTTCGCCCTATCAACGCACACATTCATTCTTTGTAGTAGATACACAGGTAAATGTGTGGTGCCTCAATATCTCCCCCCACACCCATTAATAATAATAATAATAAAAATTTATTATTCCTACATTTTGTTTTTACATCTTTATACAAAAAAAACAAGAGAAGGAGCTTTAGGTGGTCTCCGAGGTCATAGGACCAGAATTGAGCCACCATCAAATAACAAAATGTATGCCAATAAACATAAAATGCAGTAAATGATATATAAGTGTATTAGATAAATAACGTCAAAATAAATTTTCAACTAAACAAATGATGCAACTTGCGAGGTATGATGTAGATCCTTATGAACCGACCAATTTTATATTTTAAAACCTAATTTTGCAAAATTCCTGGTATAGCGTCAGACGAACCTCGGAAGTGTACAAGAAAGATTCCTTTCATACAAATTTCGAGTTGAGCGAGAAAAAAAACCTAATTTTCAAACCCAAAACCTTATGTTACGAAAAATATTTTTTTACACAGCTTTCAGCTTTGCGTGCCGTCACCGAGAGTCTCAGAATACTACGCCGCGGAAATTCGAGAAGGGGGTCTTACAAAATTCACACAATACAGACTTTATCCATCGGTTCGATTCCCCCCCGACAACAGCGATAGGGCACGGCGCGCGCAGACAGGGGGTTTAAGAGGGAAGACGACTCAAGAGGAATACGATGGATTTAAAGGGGTTGGGGAAAGAGGAAGAGGAATACGAGGGTCCTTTCTCAAGTGAGACTTCTATGGTCGTCCATTGGGAGCGGTGAAAAGCATCAAAAAAGGAAGCATAAGGAAAGAAGAAAGTTCGTCGATGAAGAAGAGAAGTTCATGGGCTGATAAAGGACTTATGGCGGACGCCAGCGAAAATAATGTAAGTTGATCGAAGGCCTCCTGAGAAATTTTCGTCGTGGTTAACGTAAGATGAACATTACTTGGTCTCTAACATAATGAAAAGTACTTGCCTATATCCACACTTTATTTCAACCGACCTAGGTTTCGTCACATAATGCTATTTTCATGATATGCCATCTATAATGGATTTTCAAGGTATTGGCTGACATTATGTGCCAAAAACTGGGTCGGTTCTAATACAGTAATACGGAAATAGACTTATAATTTTCATTAAATTCCATTATTAAATGAATTAAATTTCATTAAATTTTCATTAGTTTCATTTTGTTAAATATTAAAGATTTCCACCGAATTACGCAGGAAATTGTACCTATTATTTGGTCTCGACACGTGATCACCTCTTTGCATCGAGTATTTGTTACCTCAATATCTAACGGAATACCTCTTCAAGTTAAGAAATAATACTTCATTTTCCCCTTAAGAATATCCGATCCTAATCCCAAATAACTTTGCAAATGAACAAAATGACTTAGTAAATAAGTGGTGAGACATCAAGTGCGAATGCTGGATGTACAAGTCTGAAACTTGGATTTGGTGACGGAAAATAAGTTTTCCTCTGAGGAATTTTAGCTCTCTAGATTAAATATGCGGGTGATTATACAACTTTACTCATATAAACGACCATTTTTATTTTGAGGAAGTTGGTCTGGCCACCGAAAGTTCTGAAGGCACACTTTTCTAAGGCTGACCTATCAAATTGTATTTCACAATCGAGTGTTGTTTCCATTGAATTCATCGGTGCTTAGCACGATACACATATTTATGTAATTGTGATGACCACTTTACCTAATATGTGCTAGATAATGATCAAGTTCAACAAATAAATATTTGTAATATTTATTAATTTTTCCCAATTCGTGCACTTATGCGGTGACTTTCCTCAAAATTAGCAATTATTAATCACTGGGGTAAAAGTTTCAGTTAGGTATTTTTAGCATAAGTATACGGTTTGAGCCAGTAAGCGTGCCGCACCAATACTATCAACGATAGCAACGTTATTTTTGTCCTGGGAGGCAGCAAACATCAGCCTCTCTCGGGAGCAGCATAGCAGCCGTTGTCAACCCATGACTAATGCCGGGCATCACTGCTGCAAAAATGCTTCCAAAATAAAGCAATGCAATGCAATACAACGCAAAATGCAACATATGAGCAGACCAACACGCAATTCAGGATCATAGAGTCCAGAATACTGTTAATGAAGATAGATAACACCATCCACCGCCATCTAGCGAACCTAAATATTGTGGTACAGAGTAATTTTAAAAAAATACATAAATTCAAAGAGCCAAACGCAAAAGTAGAGCGACGTTTACCAGTAACAGCATTGAGATGGTAAGAATTATTCTTCGAGAGCCATTAATCAAGAAAATATTAAAAACAAAAGAATATATGTTTTTCACTGCATAATAGGTGAGTTCAATAAGTAATGCAACAATTTTTTTTTCATCGCCATGTTTGGTTGAAAAAACTTGGCATATCTTGTAGAACATTTTCAAACACACCCGTGTCGTCTCGCTTAGGTGCATTGACTTCCAATCGGTGACCGTGCTATACGGAGCTGTTAAAGTGGCGTATGTAACGGAGGTGCGTTCCTTACAACGGGAAGTTTCTTTAGGCGGAAAAACAGGGAATTTAAGATATAAAAAATGGCAAAATTGATCATTCTAAATGCATTTAAATACAATTAAAGGAGATTAATTCCCCCCAAATCTACCTCATTACCATAAATATTCATGTTTTAAGATTTTGCACCCCTGAAAACCCCTACAAAAAATTTGATTGCAAAAATCTTTTAATTCCTCCAAATGACCGAAAAGTGATAAAAACTGGAGAGGGGGAGCTTCACCAAAAATGGAGGCTGATAGGGAAAACGGAGTTCATATTCGGATTTAGGAGTTCATTTTACTTAAGATTCAGCAGGAATGGTGTCAAGGGCCGCTTTTCATGCCGTCCAGTGTATTCATAGGCGCTTGCAGTAGGTCTACAGTGATATGGAATAATCGCCACTATGGGGATGATGAAAAAGTTATTGATGCAATACGACGTTGGTTCCTACATCGACCAGTGGAAGGATGCCGTACAGGCATACAGGCCCTCCCTTCAACGTGGCGTCAAGCCGTAGTATTGAATGAAAATTTCGTTGAAAAATAATGTTGTTTAGCTAAAATATTTAGTAATTACATGGTATATTTGAATGCTTGATAAAACAATACCTGTTTCTGAAAATAATACGTTGCATTACTTATTTTATTTCCCTGCATACAAGGGTAGGGTCAAAATAGATTACGCAGAGTGAATACCGTGCGAGTGGAGTACTCGTGAACAATTGGAAAAGTTGAAAATAATTAGTAGCTTTATTAGTGCTTGGTAAAAAAACAATAGGCGACGTGAGGGTAGTTGAAATTAGGCCCAGGAAAATGTAAATGAGAGAAAATGGATCGACAAAAATCGAGCGATCAAGATCTGCATATCGAGGCTTGGAGGGCTCAGCCCACTGGAAACAAGCTACGTGCAATGCATTTGTGGAACACGGAGAAAATAAAATAGCAAAAATTAAATTTTAAATAGTCGGAAATTATAGCGTAACGATTCAATTTGCAAACAATTACTAAGGTTAAAATACTCGTGGGTTCCACTAATTAATGCGAAACGAGTTTAATCAACGACTTTGATAGTTACAATTCACCAAAAGAGTACAATGTGATGAGAATTACAAAAAAGGAAAGCATCGCCAGACCCTCTTCCTTTTTTATGGCACTTGCAGCAGCAAAAACAGAACTTATGCACAGAATAACAAAAGTTCCTTAACGAGAGAACGAGGAACACGACAGCCGATTAAATAATTTCGTGCCGAGAAGACGGAACGCCATAAAAAATTTGGGGCATTTTGATGAATCCGGATGACAAAATTTTGGAAAAAAAGAATGAGGGGTTTCGATCAAAAAAAAATAGCAAAATGTCGCGTGAAAAAAAATCGCCCAAAAAATAGGCATAGCTGTGGGGAAAAATAAATAATACAAAATGAAATAGCCCTATATTATAGGAAGGTTTTGGAATAAAATTTAAAAAAAGAGAATGAGGGGCATCGATCAAAAAAATGAGCGAAATTTCGGGGAAAAAAAAATAAAAATAAAAAACAGATACAGCCATGGAGGAAAAAAATTCAGTATGAAATAGGCCTCAATTAAGGGGAGGGTCGAAGTAGATTTGGGAGTATGAAGCAGGCGTGGATGGAGTGTTAAGTAGGCAAGTTGCGGAGATAGGGAGAAGCTAAAAAAAATAGGAAATTTTGTGAAGGAGGGTGGAATGAGGGTGCTTTGAAGGTTCGGGAGAGGGGAGTTGAAGGGCCTTTGGAGGAAAAGAAGGAGTTTATTGTTGTGAGCGTAAAAAGGATACAAGGTCGATGGGGTGAAGGTGGACGAGATTGGAAGGAAACAATGGAGGCTGTATGGCGGGGCTGCTCAATATTACATGTTCTGCCGATGGAGCTTCCACACGGGTTTTTCCCCCAGCTTACACGCCGTTCACCCTCGTACGCTCACGCGCGTGAGAAACCTCAAGAGCATTGACGCTTGAGCTTGTATATACGAAGAATGCTGGAGGATTACAGGTGAGGTGAAAGGCCAAGAGCGTCCTATATTAGGTACGCGCAAATCTGCTGGTAGGCTAGTTCGTGAGCCGATTCTAGCACCAAGATTTGATGGTGAAAAGTAATGGATGATCAGTATCGAACGCCAACCAACGACACTGAAAGGCAGGCAATAGAATGCTGGTGAAGCCGAGAAATTGCGCCTTGGCCATCTTAATGAAGGACCTCTAGAATTTCGCTACATTCAAATACATTGGTAATACCGTGACTTCGAAAAAAATCTTAATCTTGAATAGGCTGAGATAGAGTCTTTAAAGATATATCACTTGGATTCCATAAGAAAATTTTGGACCTCATAATGCACTATCCTTGCAATATTGCTTTGCGCATTTTACCATTTAAAATGCATGGAAGTCTGCACGGATGAGCTTCGGTCTGCCTTCAATTACTGCTGTGCGCGGTTCATAGCGGCCAGTATGCCATTTTTGAGGGAAATAAAGGCAAAGGATTAAGACAGCGACTGGTCTAACATTGCCAGCAACTGGTTTATCATTGACCAATATTCTCTCCGCAATTGAATACAAAAACAGTGTAGGCAACATGCATACCGCCCGAGCTCCCCCAAAGTAAGTTTATGGCTATGTGACTGTCCCTGAGGCTTGATATACGAAACTTCATGCACGGGTACATTTAGCACGAATGGTAAGTCTGGCGAATGAGGAAAATCTGGTGCAGGGCGGTGGCTGGACGGGGCGAGGGAGAGGCTTTCTCATTAAAGGGCCGGAAGACTGTCGGAGGTGGACGTACTGCCACCTTGGAAAGTATACGGACGTTGCACGCCCTACCGAACGACACATAATTTAAGCCCCTCGCCCTTCAACACACGACAGAAGGGGGGATGTCAAGTGTGTACACTATAGAGGGTGCTGTGGGTTTGTTGGGTGGAGCGCTCCCCCCATTATCTACCTGGAAGTGCATTGTCTAGAGAGGGCTTGGACGTGGTAGCGTAGAAGGAGGGACTCGTGTTGATGATGATGGTTACCAGACGCTGACTGAGACAAGGGGGCGTAACGAAATTTTCTAGCTTCTTCAGACTTAGATGCCGAGCATCCAAAGAATCCCTCATGGTGATATGACTAGTTCTATATTGAGAAAATTATCCCCAATTAGAAATCAATTGAGAAAGGTCAATAATGATTCGGAGTTTGGAGACACTTTAAGTGAAGAAGATAAGTTGTAATTTTTAAGTATTATGTAAGTCTTTGCTGAGGAATTTAAAATACCATTAGACGATGATAGCAATAAGAATAGGATGCTCTCTAGTATATTATAATTTAGTAAAATTGATAAAAAATATCACGGTAAGCTTTGAAGATGTAAACTTTGAAACTGTTAATTCATGGTAAAATTGAAATCCCTATGCTAATTGCGTAGGGATTTATTTCACGTTCTACAGTGATCATTAAGTTAATTATTTAAGCTCATGAAAGTGATGAGATGATATCTGCAGTATATTTGGAACATCCTGAGTTGGGTCTGGAATCCGTTTAAGTGCTTAATTTGTAGTTTTATTGTCTAGTGAGGGCTAGGATGAGATATCGAAGAAAGAGGGGTTTGTGTTACGATGATGATTACCAGAGGTATTTCCAAATTGCCTTTGCTCAAATGCATCCTAATTATCCAATGAATTCACCAAGATAGTTTTGTTCACGGGGAAAGTTAAGGGACTGGAAAGAAAAGGTGGCCAAGAAGTAAGCCAGAGTAAAAAGTAAATAAAAAAAGACTAGAATAATATCATAAATCGAAACATGTGGTAACTCACTCACTCAACCAGCAGGTTTTCGCGCGTATATGCTGCGTATACAAAAGAAAAGGAAACATTCACGCCTCAGATATTTTCTCTCAAAGAACAAATTTCCGCATAGGTGTGAAGCACGCCCGCACTATGATTAGCGAAGTTTTTCCCTCGCGCCAGTGACCGTCACACACACCGAAAAGGTAGGGAAGCGTCGTAAGTGCCCAAGAACAATCGTATATCCAGACACTTGGCGTTTTATTTTCCACGAGGGCCTCCTCGAAGGACAGAGAAGTATTGCAGTTTTAAAAAAAATGTAGAATTTTGGTAGCTATCCTTATTAAATACACTACTGTGTCCAAAACTAGTTAAGACATTTGATTCACTGAAAAAATACGGCATTATGACACCGAATGAAGCAACTGTAATGAGAAAACTTTAGAGAAAAATGAAGAAAGTGATATTTCTCTGCCTTCGATGATATATCTTTTCTATAAAATGCAAAGTATATATCCATCGTAACCCTCGTCATAGCACGGAAATACCATCGCAGGGAAGGCTTACTAAAAGCTCATCTTAGTCTCATTTTATAAAATTATCGAATAGAAAAATAAATTAACCCTAGAGGAAAACAAAAAATTTACACGAAACAAATAATTTCAAAGATAATAACCAGTTTTAATAGAAATTAGAGAGCAACTCACGGATAAAAGAACTGGTGCGGAAACAAAATATTGCCAGCGGGTTTGGCAGCGGAAAACCTTCATTCAAATTATTTGACTTGATTGATTAAAATTAGTGAAGCAGCGAATGATCCACAATTTCGGTCATTAATTAACTTTCTTACACATCCTATCACACAGACATCAAATGAAGTATGTCATAATATTAGCAACCTTGTTACTTCATCTCTTGTTTCCACACCCTCGTCAGTCATCAATTTCCATGACAATAACTCTTTCCTCTATGAACCAATTAAATGAGACTCCAATATGAGTACAACCCGTTTTAAATTGAACAGTAAACTGCTATGGTTACATCGAGAAAAACTAAGTGGGCTAAATTACCCCTCATCCATTAGTGGTAATGACCACTTAAAAAAGATTGATGTCGCCCAGCCCCAGGGTATCGAGATACGGGGAGAAATTTATTCGTTATAGGAGAAAGGTAAAGAATTATTCAGTGTTGAGAAACACTTAGAGCGAAGAATATAAGATCAAGGTGTCGTTTTACAGTAATATACTACGTAAACCATTGATGAGCAATTCAAAACCTCATTTAAAGGTTATATAAGTAAGAATGAAACACGCCCCACTGGATCAAAATGAAATTAACCCGAGTTAAAGCTTGGTGGTAAGTTCAAGGATACTCATCAGTATCGTCCATATCGCTCCAAAAGCTTGAAATAAAATTCCTATATAGGCTTTTTCTGAAAGTGCTGAAAATCAGATATTATAATCAGATTCTTAGGACCATTCTAATTTGGAAGCATAAAAGTTAATCATAAAACTGTGTATTGTCTGACTGATAAAAAAAATGCACAAGAAATGGTTGATTTATGACAGCTGATAGGAGATTAACTTGATGAGGCAGTGCATATGTTTTTGGAATACTAAACTCACTGTCTCATACGTCTTCAAGATGTGTGCTTGTTTTCCTCCAACCTGGAGTTGGAATTTTTGACTTGATTATCAATGAAATTTGTTTCGTAAACAAATAATGCGTGTAATCTAATAATTGATAACATGCTGTGCGAGAGATGGTATGATGCAAAAATAGCTCCGATCATTTTTATTTTTATGACCTCACGAACTCAAACCGAGCGGGTTATCCCTTCTCAGGTACTCAGCGGGCATGTGGATTGAGCGTGCGTTGCTCACTGCTATATTAAATATTTTGGTCTATCCTTGAATGTGTGGTTCTCCCTGAACGAGTAACTGAACTAAAACGATACCAACTCAGGAAAAAGTCGCTGCGACTACGGCGTGGAATTTATTTTAAAAAAAAGCTGTAACTGCTGCGTAGCGAAAAGTCTTATTTCGATGAATTCTTCTCGGGTTTCCAACCAGGTTAACATAATCGAATAGGCCGACGTTTTGGAAGACGACTTGTCTACCATTCATTTGCCTACACGACTGAGTTAAAATCGTTGAAAACTCCAAAAGAATTCATCAATATAATTCACCAGGAGAAATTAAAATCTTTTAGTTTTACTTCGTTTTTACAAACGTTCCTCTTCCATCTACAATATTATATTTAATACAAATATTTTATTAAATTAATTATATTTCAATCAACCAAATAGTTTTATTTTAATGCGATCTTTTACGAGGGTGAGCAATGCTCACTGAGCATTCTACAAGTAACAATCGACGATCTCAAACACCCTTTGCCCTGGATTGGAGTTACCTACCTACACTACTAATTGAACACGTGAACTTCGGTTTGGCAAGGGAGGAGATTACCGAGGCCGATAAAATACGCAGAATCCTTTCAAAAGGAGACTCGATGTAAGGCAGGGGTCTATTGCATTAAATTTTTCTTCGACGACGACTTAGCGGTAACTTCAGCACCATCACCAGCCTGCCTTTCGCAGGCGCAGCAAATAAGGCATACATTTACGGGCGAACGTCCCCCAATAATTAACTACCCCTCTCCAGTGAATGAACTGAATCACCGCAGCATAAGGAGGGTGTACCCTGGTGGGGGAGTGGGCGACAGCACGGCGTCAGCCAGTCCGCGTCTACTCAACCCCGCAACCCCCGACCTCACCTCCCTGGGACGCTGAGGACTGGCAGGAAGAGTATGTGCGAGAGCAGTGTCGTTCAGGAGGGAATCGTTCATGATGAACGTATCATTGTCATGAACCGAATGAATGGAGTCACTACATTCATTTCAACACAAGATTGGTTTTAACATCACCGATTAAGACGAGCATCGAAACAATTTCACCAGCTACAAGTTTACATTTTTTTCACGGAATCACTCTTCTAAATATTGAACTCCAAAATATGCGTCACTTCCAAAAACCTGAGAATTCTTCAAGGGCGTTATTGAAAGCGATTTCATGCGAAGACTTCGATGGATTTGTTTCTCGTCATATAATTTTGGATCAATTTAGCCACTTCATTCAAAGTGTTTATTTTGATTAGCCGAATTCGTTCCTGGTTCATTCTCATTCTTAGAGATAATGTTGATCTGTAGAGTTCAAATGGTGTGAAAATAATGCTTCATTGTGCTAATATAATTGGCATAGTTCATTGTGATCATTTGTTTTTTTTTAGTTCTTTTCGCTCATTTATTTCATATAAAGTCAATTTTTTTGTGGATAGATGTCGCGGAACAGCATAACTAATGATAAAAAAATATATCTCATTGCCCACAATTTTATTAACAGAGTAGTAAACGTGCTTCAATTGTTATACAATTCTCATCGGGTACTAGCAGAGTACCTAATGATGATTTTATAACAAATGAAACACCAGAAGTAATCACTTAATAAAATTGTGGCAGTACGATATCTTCTTTGATCGTTAATTCGTATAGTTAGTTCATTCTTAACGGTGATATATTGGGGTATGACGGCCTGATGAAGACAACTGTCGACGGATAAGTGGATGGAACGAACTAAAAGGGCAGAAATAAGTAGGCCTGAAAAGAAGGGAAGATTGAGTGGAGAAGTCCGTCAAACCAATTTTAGGATTATTGACCAATGACGATGATGATGAGTTCGTTATGCTGATTCTGTCCGCATGAGTCAATGTGTTCAGTTGGTTCATTTTGAACGGTCAAATAGAACGATTCATCGAGATGATCCCAATCAAATGAATCGACGCACATAAATGAATCGAAAAGCTCAACGTGCATGCGTGGTGTGGTCCCGAATAATGAGGGCCTTTAGTTCTGTCACTATCTCCTTACATACTTTTCTCTCTCGTGGCGTATGTATATTAAGAAGAAGGGTGCTTGCGACAGGAGGGGGGGGGGAAGTAAACGCACATGTTCTGTTGAGCAGATGGTTCACCCCACCAGCTACCAGGAATACGGAATATGGTCGGAGGCAGATGCGCAATTAAAATGGGCCAATCGACTCATTCTTGGCACTTACCCTACTGGGCCCGGAAAATCGACGATTTCCGCGAGCCCTCTGAAAAGGGTATAGGGCGGAACTAAAATGAGTAAAACGACCCATTCACCTTGATATTGAAAATATTCTGTGTAGGGTTATTACTATTTCTTGATGGATATTCCTAAGGAAAGGGTTTCCATCGAAATATGCTCCTGATATGGTTTAGGTCAAGCAATATTTTACATTGAAGAATCCCATCAGAATGCATCACTGGTGTGATCCATCCCTCCTCAATTCAGCAATCATTTGTCCCATGGGGCCTCAGATTTTAATATAAATTTCTTTATTGATCGTTAATCACCTCAAAATAAATAACCCGAGAGCATTTTGAGAAAAAATGTATGAGTTCTATGCATATTCAAATATTTCCACATTTTTGCCAAAAATGCGTGCCTTGAATAATATATTTCCTTCTATTTATTCACCAAATTATCGTTCTCCCATGCATTATGGTTCATTTTAAAGCTTGGAAATAAAATTTGTAAAAATATAATGAAATGCTATTTCATATCATTGGTATATTTCAATGTTTAAAAAAAATTCTCAAATTCCCAAACTCCCAAATCGAAGTATTGATCGAAACTTTTATTTCACTATGCAGACATAACTAAACTAAAGCTAAAGTCCAAAACTAAAATATAGCGGCAACTTGAATATGCTTTTTTAATATTTAAGCATTTAAATTTTTTCCCGCTCTGCGTTCCGACTATCCCTTTAGAAATACATACGGTAAACTCAAAATACTGCCTATGGGTGTGATTAATGCTCCAGATCGCATTGATATGACCTGGGGCTTCAATGATTAACAGTCAACAAAGCCAAAATTCTCCGGCCATCAAAGTAGGCTGCCGAATTGATGATTATTTTTCGGGTTAATTCCACGTCGACTCATTTTTTGCGTACGACAGTGTCGGGCGCGTTCCAGCTCCCGTCTTCAGGTTTTTGAACACGCCCGAAACTGTCGTCCGCAAAAAATCAGTCGACGCAGAATTAACCCGAAAAATAATCATCAATTTAATCCCCGCGGAAGCTTCCGTAATAATTTTATGTTGCCGAAAATCAAATAACGTACCTGCATAGAAAACTTAAATGGAATACATTTCTCCCATTATCAATTTTATGGCAATAGTTTAAAAGTAAAGATTTAGTATATATATAATTTGGTGCACCTATTGAATAAAGAACACAACATTACTGTTTCATTCCAAGTAAAGAGGAAAAAAATTCTTTGGGGTGCCGACTGCACCCTACGCGCCTTCTAACGTTACATTTCGCCGCGCGCCCTCTTCCGAGATATCCACTTTTCAGTAGCCACTGGCACATTGCTAATGTATCGCGTGCAGAATGAGGATACGACGGTGACTCACAGAGCAGCAATAATTCAAGCCGATTGGTTTCGTTGGCACGCACATTTATCCATTTACAGCAGGATCGGCAAATTATTGGTGGAAATGAGCTCTCTTATCCCTCTTCACGTGAATGTACGGAGTGGATTTTAAGGGGAAAACGCTATTAGTGGGAGGTTACGGCTATTTTTTTTTACAAATGGGGTGATGACAGATGGAAGGTCGGGAAAGGTAACGGGTGGCCAATGGAGGGATAATATTTACGAGGTGAAGAAGATTCGCGCTTCTATCTCCATTGAGTGTGATCACGGAGACGAGTAAAAACGAACCATTAAAATTGCTGTAAGATTTCTCATGTTTTCCATCGAGTGATTGGCTCTAAGTCCCCTGACGTTTCGAAGAGTGACTTGCTCTTCATCCTCATGGGATCATCAAGATAAAGGACGACGAGTAAGTCGCTCTTTGAATCGTCGGTAGTCATGGCAATTACCCGGTGTAAAACCCGAGAAACCTTTATGCACTTGATACGCCTGAAGAATCTAAAATCGTAAAAACCCATTAAAAGCCGCTATGAATTCATAAAGAGGACACAACGCAACCTCATTGGCGGTCTCCATTGCTCTTTTTCTTTCGTAGCGTAAGTATTACTCGCTTATCACTTCGTTTGATAAACGTTCGGCATCATCTCTATATTTTTTCCCATGACATAGACGTGATATTTAAATCCTTAAATGAATTTTTAGATTTGCCAAAGACAGGAATTTAGACAAGGAAGAAAAACAAATGCAATTCAAATTTTAAAATTTAACCTCCGAATTATCTTCGGTGTAAAGTT
The DNA here is from genome assembly GCF_921293095.1 of Ischnura elegans. Lineage (NCBI taxonomy): Eukaryota > Metazoa > Arthropoda > Insecta > Odonata > Coenagrionidae > Ischnura > Ischnura elegans. Next base: position 60,214,765 of record NC_060252.1, read on the forward strand.
ATTATTTATGGAATCGATGTAGTCATTGGTAAATTCAACCCAAAAATGCAGACATAAACGTGATACCTTAAAATTCCGGTCTTTCACAATCGAATGGAAACTTCATTCATTACTTTAAAATTACTTTATTTAAAGTAATGAATAAGTAAATAAAGTCATAGTAAATAATATGCCTACGTATAATTCCTGTATATAATCTGATTTTTGCACTTCGTAATCGGTAAAAAAAACTCAAAATATTGGCTACTATAACTAATCAATCGCTGATGGCTCAGCTATGTGTAATTTTGGCATAATAATGATAGTAATATGCAGGTTGTACACCTGATAAAAGTTCAATGACACAGAGAGCGTCGATAGCATTTGGATTGAACATGAACTGTGTGGAAAATATTAAGTATTTATTTTTAGTATACCGGTACTAGCCACGGTGATAACTTTACGGAGTCACCCGTAATGCTCAAATTGAGCGAAAAATCAAGAGAAAAAATATCAACCACAAAGGGAGAATGACGCCTCGGTAGCTTAACTGACAAAAGCACTGGACTGGAAACCGAGAGATCCTGGTTCGAATCTCGGTCAAGGCGAAAGCTTTTTTTCTCAATGGATTTTTCGCACATTAAATAGGTATCACTCCCATCATCATGGGTTACAACTTGCCTGTATTTTGTAACTCTTTCATAAATCCTGCGTACGGCATCAATCATTAACATTCATAAAACCAAGATTAGTTTGACGCAGCTCTCCACTCAGTTCTCCCATCGACTAATATTTAACAACAACATAATTATTTTTTTAACACACATTATCATTTGCTCTATGTATCTCACCCATATCCTCCTCAGCCATTCTTCAATTCTCTATGTCATTCAGCGATAATTTTCAGTCGGGCTTTCGTGCCCCAGAGCGTGGACGATTAAATTGTCATGTTTTCTACACGAGGTTCACAACAGGGATGGCAATAGAAACTAAACGATAGTCAAAACCAGTAAATTTTCAAAAGTTTCGTTCCCAGGAGCGTAATGTAGAAAATAAACGTAATGTATTTCAACTCCGGGAGCTAAACTCAGGGTCAAAACGAAATCGGAGTCAAAACTGCTCCAGGTCGAAACTAAACCAAAACTCTGGAACGAAACGAAACACAGATAATGCTTCGCACCGAAGGGACCACGTGTTTCACCTTTGAACAGTTTAGTTTCAACCCACACACCGAGTCCGAAGTATGGTTGAATGAAGTAGCGGTTCGGCATACCGCGATTAGATGCATGGGGCACTCATATTTTACCACTAACAGGAGAACGGTGACCGCAAGCTGGCCGTTCGATTTTTAAGCTCGATGTTTTAACCTCTCTTCACGCATGTCAAATGGTAGGGTAGAAACTATTTCCTCTTATCACCCTCCACTCAATTTCTGGGATCGAAACTTAACTATGAGCAGCGGATTTTCGATTAATTTAGTTTCGTTCCCGGGAGTAAAGGTTCGTCCTGGGTCGAAACTAAACCTAAGCCTCGTATTTTTGTTTCCCTCCTTGTTGAAACGAAATATTTTCGTTTCGTTTGACTTGCCGTCCCTGATTTTTAATAGACTTATCTCCCACTTTTATTGGAACTCTCACATTAACCCAATTCCGCCTACAAAAATGCCTGAAATTCCGATTTGTGACGGTCCCTTTACGCTAGTCTCTTATCCATACCAGCTTCAAAAATTAAATAATAGACGGAGTAGGCGAACGAAATAGCAAGCACATTTGTAGCAATTTTTAGCAATTTGTAGCGTTGTTTTTCATCAAGAGCCTCACATACACAAAACGGTAGGGTGTAGCCATAAAAAAGATCTTTCCATTTCATCTGGAACATTAAATTACATTTCGAAAGCTAACGACCTTGAAATATCCGCTGAATCATCGCCTATGCCACACTACCACACCGAAGTATGCTCCAAATATAATTCCTAATACCTTGCTTTCAGACTTCAACGCATACGTTTTCAGCTTCACGAAGACTCCTCTAATTAAGGAATGCCCTCTTCGCTTGGGTTATTCTACTGACTACTTCCTTCTTGCTAAGGATCGGACTGGTGTGGTGGCTAGGACGTTAGCTTCCCACCCAGCGGTCTCGGGTTCAAATCCCGGCAGTGGCAGAGAATTTTCAGAGAGTGCCAAATCCCTGCTTGAGTGCTGTACGGATGACACTTCCAGCGCAACACTCCGTCCGTCGGATGGGATATGCCGTGATCCCCTTGGCGCCTTTCGTTAAGAGCAGGCTAATGCCAACGCCGGGTTACTCTCCACCCTTCCTTCTATACCCTTCCCTCGTGGCGCAAATGACCTCAGCTGTCGGTCGCCTCGCCAAAATATTATACCATCCTTCTTGTTTCGCCCATAAATGCTGCTTGGGAAAGGGTTAACAATTTATATATCAAAATAAAGAACCAACCGCTGATGTTACTCTTTCCGCCAAGCTTTGAATTTTGTGCTCCCTTAAAGGTCAGAATGAATTTTATAATGCGCCATGATGACTCCCTTCCGATCGTAGGGTGCCGCCACAGCCGGCTCCTGGTGCCGGGAACCACCACCGGTGATGGAAGCCACGGGGGGCAAATAAGCCCCCTGGTACGAGGGGATAGTGTTCTGTGCTTGCGGTGCGAGGGAGGCACCTGGTGGTCTCCGCTACGTACGGTGGAAATTGAAAGTCCGAGCTCGTGGGGCGTTTATACCGACCATCAACCATCTGGTAGCGCGTCGAAAAAACTACATTTTTCTTCTTCGAGCTCTGAGGGGTCCCAGAGCCAAAATTGATTCCCAGGAAAGGGAGACTTCGGTCGATCAACGCTGAGTGATCCGAAATGGAATTGATCCCGACGGCCAACCACGAGCTCGATTTTCAGTGAGTGACTTTGATACTTGAAGGAAAAATGATGATGAAAAAATCATTCCAACCCACGGGAACGTCTATTTCAATCTAGTTTTCAGTCATGTACTTCTCAAAAATTTTGACATACTAATATATTTTTATCTTTAATCATAAGAGAAAGGGGTGACTATCCTGAAGCACATTCATCCTGGAAAAATTTTGCATCGAGGTAGATCTGGGAAGTGTTTCAGCAGTGAGGAAAACTATTTTTTATACAACGCGCTCAAATTTAAATGTATCTACCGCAACAGAAGAGTCATATTCTAGGGTATATGAAATAATTTCATGAGGTATGAAGCATAAAATAAAGGCCTGCATTTACTTAAACTTCATAATAAATGTTAAAGATTCTACATAAATAAAACCGTTGATATTGCAATTTTAAATCTTTTCCAGTTCATAGCAACAGATATATTGCCATTCATTTCCTATTTTTTTATTATGAGCACCTCACTCAAAGCAAATTTTGGTTGAAACCGAATACAAGGAAATTTTAGCGTACAATAACACAGTCGTGAGGAAATAAAATTCAATGAAATATATAAGAATGAGCTCTCTCTGACTCATCCACAATTTAAATCCCTTGCAAATTGTAGGAACGCTGCAAACGATGTAATTTCAGCGTATCACCCTTTTATCAGTAGGTTGCCACGTCACAAGAGAAAAAATATGAGGTTTTAGCAGGAAGCACTATGAAATGAAAGAGGCAAAAGATAGCATTACGTAGCCTGAGGATAGGATCGGAGAAATAATGTTTTAACCCAAAGCGAAGGAAAGGGGTTTATCGAACTTTTTTCTTGGCCATTATTCAACAGTAGAGAAATCATTCTCGCGCAAAGGGGTACGAAAAAAATCACCTCACAAGAGGAGAGGTTTTTTTCCACGCTCGATTGGGTAGCAAAAGGTATACACAAAAGGCGGTGTGAAATCTGGCAGATGCTCGCAATTATTTGAGCTTCACTTGGAGTTGCTCCGGGGCATAGAAGAAGAAAAAAATCATCTCGCATTTAAAGGGGAATAGCAGTATAAGGGCGCGGTCTGTAAGAGGAGCTTCCGCTGTAAAGGATTTGATGCATCACACAGTAAGCATGAGCTAAACAGTAATTTTTAAGGTTCAAATTCATTCAGACCCTGTTGAAGGCGTCCCGATTCAATAGTTTACTAATAATTTTAATTGAAAAGGATTCTAAAATATAGCGGTATGAAAGGCATGGTCTACGAGATGAGCTTCCGCTGTTTGCCTCACCCTGCAACATGAGCTAAGCTATAATTTTTAGAGTTTAAACACATTCAGACCTTGTTGAAGGCATCGCAATTTTACAGCTTGAAAATAATTATGAATAAAAAAGATTCTTAAATACAACCATACAAAGGCGTGGTCTTTGATAGGAGCTTCTGCAGGAAAGCATTTAATACCTCAAACTGCAACATCAGCTAAACCGTAATTTTCAAGGTTTTGACATTTTCAATCAGAGCTTGTTAAAAGCGTCGCGAGTTTGCAGCTTGCTTAGGATTTCGGCAAGCATATTAGTTCAGGCTGCTTTTTCAGACTATTTTAATTGATACATATAGTGAAAAGATAAAAAAAATGGATATTTATAATCCTAGGGTATCAATTCCTCAGAATTGGGATTGAAAGAATACAATTTAACACGCACTCAGCATTCAATGCAAAGGTTGGTTATAGCAGGAGAGGGGAGAACTCACCCCAAACTACGCTACAGGCGAGTGATATCACAAATTCAGGATGTGCTGACATTCCCTGGCTTCGCACTTCGCACTCGAGGATTTATGTTTGGGAGGGTCAAAACGCTTCACCCGAGGTTTGAACCCAGGACCAGCATCCGAGTGGAATACCAGCACCACACAAGTCACCAGCGCAGGAAAAAGTTATCAGCGGGAATGTAATGAATACATATGATACAGATGCACTTAAATCTACGTCTGACGAAATTGATATTTATTTCTATTTAGCTTCACGGCTATTCACCCTAACAAAAGTGCGGTTATTAAAGGGTTTTAATTATGATCACTAAATGGCAATAAGATTGCGTTACCATATCTTTGTAATAATTATTATTGTTTTATAGTGAGAGGATAATATTAGTTGTATGCCACTGAATGATGCCATTTTATGATAATTTGTCGATAATTAAAGAGCGATAACAAATAAAGAGCAAATAAAAATGTTTGCATTTTTCAAACCAACATATCTAATAACTGCTTTGATTCGTATAATTCGATTTATTTTTCATATATTTTACTAAAAATCGAAACATTTTTACAAAATGTTGATTAACAATTACAAGCATTATTATTTCAAAAACTTACTGCACTACATAATTTTTACAAAAGATTTTTAAAAAGGCATTACAAAAATATATATACATACTTATTTTTAACTACTAAAATAATTCTAGTAAACAACGAATTTAATTCTCATACAAGCAATGCATAATTCGTACGTCATCGTAACGCATGTTTTTTTGTCATTAAATTTATCATGGAGGTAAATATCCATTTTCATCCCACGATAAATCTGCTCGCATACAATTACACATTCCCTAAACATTCTTATAAGTGGTAAGTTGCAACAATTATTCAGAATATCAGAGAAACTAATTCGCGAAAGGCCGCAGAAGTTGCTTGCAAAAAATGAGAAGTGTTGGAAAAATTAAAAATTTCTCGGAGGTCTTATACCAGACTAAAAAAACGGATGAACTGACGTAACTAGCGTTGAGGTATAAGCTCGCAGTTTGCACATCGTGACCTCACCCACTTAGCAGCGAGGGACGCCTGAACGTAATTAGTTTCCACCAGAAATTTAATATACGTGACTCAAAAAAAAAAAAGAAAAAAAAACTCGCTGATCCTGCACAGTGGCGATAAAACAGTTGAGCGTCGCGAAAAATAATAGGGACGCTAGACCAAATACAGGAGCGGAGACAAGCCAAGGCCCCTCGTCCCTAATGATATGAAATCTTGGTTTCTTACATACACATATATACACGCGCTCCCTTATTACACGGCCCATATGAGTTGCGCCACGGCTTCGTGCTCACAGACACAGCCTCCGCCATAACATGCACACGAGTCACGGCTTGGCCATGAGTTTCAACTGATGACCGTAAAAATGAAAGTGGGCATGGCAAATTTAGTGGGGCTGTTTTATGGAACCGGGTGATAAAGGATTATAAATCCGTGGAAAAAAAGTTAAATTTTCGGCGGATTTGGACACGAATATTGCAATAGAGGAATCTCTAGTCGGCCTCTAGATGTTCTGTGTTACCTGCCGCGCATATAAATGTGTTCACTAAGGTCAACACTTGTGACATAGAGAGTAGAGTAATCAGATTTTCGCGAGACTCTAAGGAGGACTGTTAGCCGAGATTTAATCAAATAAAAAAATGAGATGATAAAATCTTTGGAATTCATAGCTATACAATCATAATTAAGGGGCGTGCAAATATTCTCATATCGAGGTTAGTTACAAGAAGACTAAGATTATGTGGTTTTGTTCAGAATCGCGATCTTGGAATGTTAGACTCATGGTAAAATTAAGCGGGGAAAAACTGGAACAATTAGAGTGATTTAACTATTTAGACACCATAATAGAGGAATGCTGATACAGCAATTGCGACATCATAAAGAGAATTACGTTAGCAAAGGAGGCGTTCATGAACAGGAAGGAGCTCATGAGGAGTTCATTATGTAAGAATTTAAAGAAAAGGTTAGTGAAGTGTAGCGCTTTACGTTGCGGAAACTTGGACGCTTAGGAGGGAGGACGGGAAAAGACTGGAAGTGTTCGAGATGTGGCTGTGGAAAACAATGGAGTAAGTTAAGTGGACGGAGAGGAGGAGGAACGACGAAGTTCCGGGCATGGTGGGTGAGTAGAGGCACCTTTTGGATGAAATACGGAGGAGACAGAAAGTATGGATGGAGCGAGTACTCAACGGTGAGGGCTGAAAACTGTTTTCGTGGGGTAGAATGTTAGGTAAACTAGTGAGAGGAAGGAAAATAATAGGACTTTTAGATAGAATGATTAGGAGTAGGCCTTACTGTGAATTGAAGCGGGAAGTACATGAAGGAAGGTTAGGCTGCCAGAATGCTTCGTAAGTACTCCATTGAAACCCACGTTGACCGGTAGGATCATCGTCATACCACATCGGGAGTACAGATAGTGTTACCGATGTGCTGAGCGAATTAGGCTGGGAGCCGCTAGATATTTGGAGGCTGCGCACTAGGCTTAGATTGCCTGAAAAATTGATAAAAGATATCTTTAGGAGCGATACGGAGAACATCATCTCAGAGCCCCAATATTTCCGACGGAAGCGATAAATTAGGAGAGATATTTTGCCGAACGGATAGATGTGGGAATTAGTTTTTTCCCCGAATCTCTAAGGACTTTAATAAATGCTAGTCGTAATTTTTTTGACTATTTTCTTTTTATATGTAAACGGCTGGTGTTCTAACACCCTTTGCCAAACGTCTTTTTAGGAGGCTTGTGGGGTAATATGTATATGTAGATCTTTAGTCAACAATTCTGAGATTGATTTTACGCAGTTCTCCACTCCTATCTGCTGGCCTTATCGGTAGAATAATTTAATAATAAAAAACAATATAATATTTAAATAAGTGGATCGTGCAGCACACATTGCGGTGCTGCGAGCATATTATAAAAGCGAGAAAAATGCACCCTAAGGGGAAGCATAAATCATACCTTTACGGGATGGACTGGGGCCTCCTCTGTGTAACCCCTTTGCCCGTGAGTTTCATCTAATGGCCGAAACTAAAATGAAAGAGGGCTCTGAGCAAAGCGTGCGGGGTGGTTTTTGGGAGAGCGCGATAAACAAATTTAACTCTGCGGACGAAAAGCTGAGGTTGGCGCGGATGTGGGTTCCAGCGGGGTGGTGAGGCCAGTCAAACACCCCTCCCCCAAAATATAGCAGCACACTCGGGAAGCTGCTGGGTGATATACACATATAATATACGTTCACAAATTTTCCTTTTACCGGATCCATTAAACACTGGCGCAGTCGACATTTTTTTCCTCTTTTTTTATTGTCCGGCAAAACAAACCAGCCGGCATGTTACCCGGGAAAAACCACCACTCATTCCGCCGCGGATTCCTAACCTCCAGACTCGGCACTATTTTATTCGTGGATAAGCAGTGTGTAGGGATGGGTAGGCGGAAAGGTTTGCGAGAGAAAAAGAGGATGAGATAGCGGGGCGCGAAGAGACAATAGTGGCCGGCACTCGGACGCCGACAGAGCAGTAAATATAAAACGAAAAAAAGAAGAAATGAAAATAATGAATGAATAAAGTGAGGGAGAAAAAAACTGGTTGCCGTCTGTAGCAAAGAAAATCAGGCACCGGTTGTTTTCCCCTTGATTAAGGAAGAGGGAAGTGCAGACAGTGAAAGAGACGGCGAGTGTGGATGTGTAGACAGCATTGGGCGAGTAAAAGGCGTGAAATGGGGTTTCACACCTGACTACTGGAGTGACGGATTTCCTCGCAATGTAAAATAAGGATGAGATGCTCCTTTATAAACGGATGCTACCAGACTACTGAATCCACTTACGCCGACTTCATGGCCGAGATGAGGAGAAAAAATATCTTAAAAACTAATATTTCCTTGGGAAGTGACCAAGAGAAATATGAATTTCGAAATGATAAGGATTTATGCGTAATATGAATTCACAAATAAGAATTATTTTTATGAAATCATATGCATTTCATCCCATTTCTACGCATTATTTACTGTTAATAATGAAATTGTTGTATTCAAATATGAATGTTACCTCAGTCCTAAGTATTCGTTATTGATAATAGTAGCAGTATTTATTATTCTGAACACATTCTCTGGCCTCGCTCTCTGAAAGCACATGTGGATAGTGGTATTTAGTCTAATTTCCGAGCAGATGCTCAAACTACTGAGCTACAAGCTTCCTTAAGCTTTTCGGTGGAGGTTTTATGCAACCGTTTCCCCACATGTAGACCGATTTATTGGGGAGATGGTTCTGGACATGGTTCCCTCCGCCAGGGAAGAAACATGATTGAGAGAAAATGAAATGAAACATAAAATCACTTAAAAAAGGTATGGTATTTGGAGGAGGTGACCGACAGCTGAGGTAATTTGCGCCATGAGGGAAGGGTATGGAAGGGAGGGTGGAGAGAAACCCGGCGTCGGGATAAACGTGATGTTAACGAATTGCGCCGAGGGGACCGCGGCTAAACGTCCCATCCGACGGAGAGTTTCACTTGAAATATAATCCACACATCATTCAAGCAGGGATCGGGCTGTCTCTGAAAAGTTTTCCTGGATATAAACAATTACTTATACCACTTATTTTTTTTATCAGAGCGCGACCCGGGTTTCAATGAATTATCATCATCTTCAGGCGCAAAGTAATAATAACTAATTAATTATTTAATTTGCGCCTGAAAATGATGATAATTCATTAAAACCCGGGTCGCGCATTGATATAAAAAATAAGTGGTATAATTAATTGTGTATATCCAGGAAAACTTATAATGGAATGCCACAAAGTAAAGCAAGAGTTAGTGATCTTTTTTAGTCTATGAAAATTCTCTGCCGACGCCGGGATTTGAACCCGAGCCGACAGGTTGTGAAGCCAACACTAGGATAGAAGTACTACATGTTTGTCGGGGAACGCTCGTCCCAACGAGAAAAAATGAACCACTCTCGTGACATACACCCTGAAAATTTTAAGATAACAGCTCAAGCATCAAACCAGTACTAAGTCACCAAAAATGGCAGACCGAAATGGAATTATGTGCCCTTTAAAGAATAATAACAAAGAATATAAATAACCCAGCTCTTCACTCAATTTTACTATCAGCAGATCTTTAAACATCAAATATTTCCTCTGCTAGGCATTCTTCATCGCATACTCTAAGCATCTCATCCGTGGTCTAGCTTTGCCGATCTTCCCTTCTATTTGTTCTTCAAAGATTGTTTTCATTAGACCATAGTATCTCATGATGTAGCCACTAAAATTACCCCATCTTCTACACATGATTTTCAAAAGACTTTTTTCTCTCCGAATCATCTTACTACTTTCGCATTACTCACATGATCTATCCATTATTTTATCTTCCCAAAATGCGTAATGCAACGAAAAAAAACCGCTTTGATTGAACGCTTCGCATACATCGAGCCTGCATGTCGGAAAGGTCTTTGTAAAGAGACAGTCGGCTCAGAGCGGCGCAGGACCTTTCTGGGGCAATAGATCTCGATAACGAAAGGAATGTACTGACGATCAAAACAAGTCCGAAAACAGGAGCGATGCCACTCAGGGATGCAACCCTTAAATGCGCCAGGGCACAAAGCCCTTCAACAAGGCACCAGGTGTTTAGGGCATGCGACGGAGATTAGGACGATTTGTCGACCATACTATACGTTCTCACCCAACCCATTCATCGTATCATCCCCTTTATGCTCTCGTCCCGGTTTTACAATGCGACGCGAATACTGCGGAACAGAACCCCCAACGGGTCTTTGCAATAGGGTCCCGCAGTACTAAAAAGCACGACCTACACACATTCGATGGGGGCCTACTACTACACAGTTGCGGAACGAGGTTGAGGACAAGGATGAATGGCATGATAGGAGGATGATAAGAACATGCAAATTACTACGAGTGGTATCGTGCCGCTGTTAGAATGAAGCGCTCCATTGGCTGCGGGTAAATAACGACTGAGGGCGAAATGAGGTCCCCATCGCGGATGGATGTCTCGACACTCGAAGTGAAGTGATGGAGTGAGATTTCAAACGGACGGGGAAAACGAACGAAAGTCGAGTGAGACAGAGCCGTTTAAGTGGAGTAAATGGCCCGTTAGGAATGATTTCTATGAGATGGAGTGTCATTTGTTTCACGGAAACCGTAATAAATTGAACGAGTCGACTCTCGAACCTTTAAATGCGTGTATAGCTCAATAAGAACATGTGGATTCACTTATTGACGACCAAATAAGCAAGCCATTAAAAAACCATTGGAGGGGAGGAATAGAATTTTAAAAATAGGAAGTTCCTGCTCACTTACACACCGCATGGTAATTATTCCTACGCATCATTTGGAAAATCAATGAGACGTTTACAGGGTCACGCTTGATTGACGACCAAACTTAATTTTTCGGTCCTCTAAAAACCGTTAGTAGTAATCTTAGAGAGCTATGGAAAATGGCATTCGACGGCGGTGCAATGAAGCTATGGCATAGATCCCTCAAGGTGCATTAATTTCTTTCCTCTATTATACCCCGGTATAACTCACCTAGCTTAGATTCGAGCTCTGGTCTTGCGGTTGGTATAAAAGAAGTCAAGGATTCCGAATCCTAGGCTTGTAAAACTATGGCAGCTTAAGAAAATGAGTAAAAACATATAATATACCATTCAGTGCATATAAAGACAACGAGTGGATATTTGTGATGGTATACAACATTTAAAATAGCTTTCGAGTACTTAATTTGATTACATGTATATATTCGGAGAAGGCCGAAGAAAAATGAGAAAAAAAGATCATTCGGAATACACATTAAGGTTATGCCACTATTTAAGACGTTTTACGCAGGTTTTCTTGCAATTTGGACAGCGATTGCAAATTTAAATCATTTTTATCCGATGGAGAATACCTAGGCATACCAAATATTAAATTTATTAAATAAATTTAAATAATTTATGTGGTAATTGAGATAATTAATTATTAAATCCGTGATTAAATTTTTACCCTTACTTTTTGTTGACGACGACTGCTTAAATGAAGCAATGTTCAGAAAAGATATATTACAGGTGCACTATTATAATTCATTTTCGGGAATACGTCTGCGTGCTTAATATTTAACTCAACGTTTCGTTCCACTTACTGGGAACGTCGTCAGGAGAAACCGACGACGACGACGACGACGACGACGACGACGACGACGACGTTCCCAGTAAGTGGAACGAAACGTTGAGTTAAATATTAAGCACGCAGACGTATTCCCGAAAATGAATTATAATAGTGCATCTAATCGCTGTGAAAACCTTAAAACTAAAATTTATATTACAGGTATTAGGGATTTACAAGATGAATAATAGGTTGAAGATGTGGTTTATGAGTTTAAACGGTCTTCCTTAATTATGAAGAATATGAAGATTACAAGAATGAAACCATTATAAAATAGTAATGAGAGAAAGTTACTTACCAACTTAATCCGTAGGGTTATCTCGATAAGATATCCTGCGGATGAATTCTCTCCACTGGATATTATTTCCTGTAATCAAGGAAGAGATCATTAGATTTAGGCATACACAAGTTTTTTTTAACACTTCTCTACTTTATAAAGTGGCACATATCCATAAGTGATTCCATGTAAAAATATGAAAACCTAGCGTGTTTTACATTAATATAGATTATACGTATGATCATATTTGGCATTATTTCTCTACTTCACCGTCTCTACTCCTCCTGTAAAAGCCTTCATCCTTCTAATCTAATATGTTTAACTAGCTTCATAGGATAAATTATCCATGATATGGCATTTCCATTTTGATAATTGCCGTAGGAAACATTTAAGAGTGATTAAGAACCATAAAAAATACAGAAAATGTTGATGTTTTCAAAATTTACACTGTAAAGTGTAATAATTGAAATAAGTACCAGTTTTTTAAGCCGAGCATTCATACAGCTGCAGAAATGAAGTGCATTTTCTGTTTGGATACTTAAAATTATACATCTCAGATGGTTCCTACCCTAAATATTTTCAGTAGCATTTTTTTTCGTAATAACCGTAACCTTAGTAGTATTCTTGCTTAGAGGACTTTTATAGTAAGTTTGATTAATGAAAAAAAACTCAATTTTAATTGTTGTGATGTGAAGATGCAACAAAAAAGATATATTTCATTAAAGCACGATGAGCAAAAAACACCAAATAGGTGATTTGTAAATATCACTTTTTGCGTTAAAAATAAATTATGCTCATGCTGCCTGTGTTCATCTCGGAAAAACAATGTGGATTTAAGAAGAGACACTACATAAATTGAATTTTTCACCTTGCTCTTACTACCACCGTAAAAGACAGGGACCTCCCGATGGTAATATAATGGCTCATCTACAATTACGACATAATTATCTCTGGAATCCTCTTTTAATATTTTTAAACAGGTAAAAAGGACCCTAACTACGTCACCAGCTGAGCTCCAATCCAGGGCTACTGCGAGGAGTCGCGAGAATACCCTTCTGCTAATTTCATTATTGCGTGAACGAAAACTCGGGTCTGATTACGCCTACATCAAAAATTGCTCTTCATCAAATTACTTCAGCCTTCTCACTTGAGTGCGGGAGTAAAAAGGAATTAGTTCCTGGTGATCCGTAAATTATGAACGGAGTGAATAAAAAAAACCGGGATATGGGATGGATAAACTAGACGAGAAGATAGAAGCAGTGAAATGGATCTACTGCTTTACGAGGACTGACGAGCCCTAACTCAATCAAAAATGTACGCTGCAAAAATGAAAATTCCTCTGCTTTAATCTGCGGCAATCAGGGACATGACTAACAGCTTTGTGTGTTTATAGACTAAGGCCATTTAAGAGAAAAAACATGAAATTAGCTTAAAAACCATCCTCACACTACTTCCGGCTTGTTTTCACCAAAGAGGGTTTGGATAGATTCAGATAATAAATAAGATTTGTAGAACCAATGCTTCTCATATCAAAAGAAGTTCTTCATGGATACGAATTTGAACGGAAAAAGGGGATAGGAAGTCTGACATGATTTAATTTTCCGATTACGAAGACAAAAATTTTCCTTTGATCACTTATCGCCTCAAATTAACGGTCCTTGCGGCTGTATTCATGGCAAGTAGTAAGACAATGAACTCCGGGAGAGCAATTACTCAGGTGATATTGAAATTCTGAAAATTAAGCTTTAACAACCCTCCGCCCGCCTAACAAACAACCCACTCAATTATTCCAGCCGGGAAAACGCGGTATGGGACTCAATAATTCATCAATCTGGCGGCTTAATTAAAGGGAAACCAGGAAACTAGATAAAATTGATTTTGAAGGGAATAGGGAAGGTCGATAAAGCTCAGGAGCTCATTTATTCTGAAAGGCTTTATTCCCACCAGACTTCCACCGCAAGATAATAAAAACATTCGTATGTGTGGTAGGGCTTAAATGAATGTATTACGTTGAGGTACAAAGCTACCCTACATGTACAGAATCATACGTTCACTAGTGCGGCTCATTGAGTACATTGGGTACCCATGAGGAGAGACATTAACGAAATTTTCACTCATTTAGTTGCATTCTAGAAATTCATGATTTCAAAATGGTTTTGTTCAATCACATATTCAAAATACCTCTGTTTTCCTACCACCATCCAAGAGTTCTTATATGCAATGTGGTTTAAATTCAATAGTTTAACTAGGCATAAAAAGTAAGAGAATGAGGTTATAGCTATCATAAAAGAGGAATTCGTTACCTGGTATGAAGACTGAAATAATGTAAGGAAGAACAAGCACTCTAAAGACAGAGCGAAGATTGTTTCCGCAAATAACCTCTATAGTCGAGAGAAAAATGCTGGAAATCACTGATAACAAGGTTCTACCAGAAAACCCATAGAAAACAACGCAATTAAGATTTAAAATGCTTTACACTGCACTTTAAACTAAAATTTTGTACTCAGGTAACGATCGAGGCCGAGTGGGTTATCAGCAAATTTCGCTTTTCCTTTGCCCTTTCTCAATTTATACGTAGACGAGATAACGAGGATTGCCATGAGGACATTGGACATATTTTGGAATCAATAAACACGATTTCAATTCGCAATAAGACTTCATTCATTCAGTATAAAAATCCCATTACCTTCCTTCCTCTCCCTTGTTTACCCAACACTTTTCCCGTCTAACAGTATTCAACCATATCCCCGCTAAGTACTCGCTCCATCCTTACCCTTTGTGACCTCCGTATCTAGTCTATTAGCTACCTCTCCTCACCCAACGTGTCCAACACTTCGTCTATCCTCCTCTTTGTCCACTTTTCCATTCTTCTCCACACCAACATCTCGAAAGCCGTCAGTTTCTTCTCATCCGCCTTCCTATGCACTCACGTTTCCGCACCAAGTGCTGTACTCAAGATTAGACTCTCCGCTAACCGTTTATTGGATTTCCTGCACAAATATCCTCTAACCAGCTCTTTCTCATAGAAAATTAAATTCCATTCATACATTTGCTTTAACTTGGTTTTTTGAGGGAACGAAATTTCACTCACGAATCCGTAACACGAGGGCTGAATCCGATGTTTATTCTGCTCTGCATCCCCTTGCGGCCAAAGTATTCCCGGATCATGACCTAACGCAGGCACCGCCCTCCTTCACGAATTTCCCATCGTTCTCTTTTCCTCAGGAGGAATCCCTTTTCGTAGGCGGCGCGGAAAATGAAAGTGGAAAGATAGTGAAAAAAGAAAGAGGGGATGACCAGAAACTTTTGCCATCACTCCTAAAGACCCGAAGGAGGAGGAGGGGACGCGAGAGTTTGGAGACCCTTCGAACCGATGATAATAAAAAACTCTTCCCCAGTTTTAGCATCACCTCTTCTTTTCCTTCCGCTCCACTTTGCCATTTCTTTCTCCTTTTCTCAAGTCAACTCAGCGGTGCCATCCGTAAACAGACCTCATGCGCTGACGCTGTTTTTTCTCCCCAACCATACCGAACTCATCGGATAACACGGTAACCTCTCTCTCTAGCTGGCTAATTTTCAAAGTCAGCATTTGTAAACGCAAAGATGTGGGAAGATGGTAGAGAGAAGATGCAGCATCAATCACTGAATCCAAATGTTTACCTACCACTAAAGATTCGTTTCTCTAGAAAGAAAGTGCCAAGTGTAAAAAATAACCATTCACGTGAGTCTGATGCGCGTGTATTAGGCCGGCCCTTATTTTTCAGAATTACGAAAAGTTATGTTTTCCTAGTCTCGAAATGATCCAAATGAGGTTCATATTCACGTGTTAAAATTTGGTTACTTTAAAATAACGGCAACCCGTGCCCCAAGGGCCCTAAGTACTGAGGACCCTCAATTGAGTTTTTTGGAGCAGAAAAAGTGCTATTTCTATGTGAAACGTGAAAGTAAAGCGCTTTAGGGCCGATTTTCTGTTTGTTTTGACTTATCTTTAAGCGTTTAGGAGATATCGTCCGTCGTTATACAATCCACCCCCCTGGGCGCCACCCCGCACCGTGGCGCCGCTGAGGTACGGCCCGCACCACTTACTAGATACTTCCCCTCCACCCCCTCTCCTCCCTCGGCAAAGACTTACCTCCTGATGACAATATTTACATGTTTGTGGTACAGAATTAAACAGGTTGTTCCTCTTGTGCCATGATTAATGTTGTTTAAGCCTACAATTTTAATTTTAATCCTTCGGTGCCATCCTATGCACTAGGTACCGACCCCTTAAACCTTAATTTGTTGCCACCATACGGCACCTTGTAGCTTATAGCAACTTGCCCGGAGAACCTAATCAGGAAATTTCCAACGAAGGATACAGCTCGGTGGTTACCGTGATAACCTTAGTACCGCAGTACTGTTCGCCATTGCTGGCCATTTTCAATACTTTTGCGTTATTTAATCAACCACCCATTGGTTCGAGGAATAGGTGTTTGCTATCATTTCTAAAGAATGAATTTAAAAGAATATGTTTATTTCGAGGCTATTACCATTTTGTCGAAGCAATGGCAAACTAGAATTTTTCAAAAGACGGAAGGCGTAACATTACGCCCGTAGCACGGAAAGTGTTAAGCTTATAGCATACCTGTCGGAAACGTTCATCAAAATCTAAAATATACACTCTTGGTGCACGCAACACAAAGTTCCTTTCCTTGCTCTTCGATGCTTTATTTTGGGGTAGTCAGAAGGCTTCCCTCAGGAGTTAAGAATCCTTGACCCTCTTGATCAGCTGTCTAAGCGCCACCCACTAGACAATCACGCTCATCATTATAAATTGCACTAATCTAATATTGAGTGATACATTTATATATATGAATGAGAGGAATTTAATATTATTCTCAAAGAGATAAAGCAGTTGCAATTTTCATCACCGATTATCGAAAACAAAATACAAGCTTCAAACTTAAAACGTGAATTTTTGAGAAAAGTTAGTGACCGAATTCACTACACTCAATTCAGCATGATTTCATCAAAAATCTAGCACTGTACTCAAAAGGTCTACGAATCAACTGTTTATATGCAGAATCCTTTTCCGACGAAGATCCGGCGTCCATATTTGTGTGAGGAGGGAATAAAACGATTTGGATGGCGTTGGTGGTGCAAGGAATGAAAACCACATCCAGCCTCGCCTCGACGCCCAGCCAACTTCACGGCCGTTACATGCTCTCCACGGACACATCCTCTTTTTACCTCTCTCACTCTCTTAGCTCACCACTTGAAACACTTAACCGTCCGGCCGTACACGGAGGTTTCAATCTGTTGCGACTCCTTTTGCATTCACCGAGTAGTAAGGTACCTGCTCCCACTGCGATGCAACCACACCAGCTGACCTCTTCCTTTCACAATATGCTCACTTGGAACCTCGTCCACCAGGTCTTAACCGCCAACCCCTACTACGGCCCACTCCAATTTCCCAGAATTCACCACCGTGACCCACATGCCCTCCCACCCCCCCGCCATCCCATTCGATTACCCACGGGCACCAGGGGTCGCCGACACCATTAGTTTCTGAAGCTTCCAGCTCCACGCTAGGATTTTACAAGCTTCTTTACCTCCCCCATTTTAGATGCTTTTATCAGCTTTTAGCAAAGACAAAAATTAAAAATACTCAGCCTGTCAATCAAGGCTGCTTCAAATTATAACGTGATACACTGCCAACATAGACACCACTAAACTTTTATTTTATTTGATAGCAGCTTCGAGCATAAGAAGCGGTGCGTCACATGAGACAGATACAGCAGGTGTTAATTTTGTTGTAGCTAGAGAGCAGAGGATGTCATTATTAAGCGAAAGACTTCAAATTCTATGCAATTTCCAATTAGCTTCATGCATTTCAGCTCTAAGGCACAATTAATGAAAAACAATGTTTGTGTGTAATTCATTCACTTAATGACCTAACCACATGACTGGTGGTGTACAGAGTCCATAGGTGTATGAATTTCACAAATTCATGGTAGGATGGCCAGTTCCTTTTCTCTTCGATGCTTACTCATGGGGAAGTCAGAAGGCTTCACTGAAGAATATAGAACCGGTGACCATCTAGATCAACTGTCAGGCGCGCTACTCACAAGAAAAACGCTTATCATTCTTAAATATATTTATATAACATGGAATATGAGAGGTGATTACTATTTTTGACAAAGATACAAAACGTTGACGTCTTCCATACCACTTATCAAAAACCCACTACGAGTTTCAAAATTGAAGCATGAATTTGGGTGAACATTCTTTAATTCTAATCAATTATTAGAGTAAATGACATTCACATATCTCTCTGCGTTTCCCGAATAGTTCTACCACTCCTCCGCTTTTTTCAACTTAAATTCACCCATAAACAGTCTCTACTTGATGATTATGATGTAAATTCGTTGAAACTTACATTGAGTGGTGAATAAATACTTTGAAAAAATACAATTGATATTTCTTTTTTCCCAGTGAGCTTCGCACTGATATCAGTATGCATTGAAGGATAATATACCTTCATAGATACTTCCAGCCTCCTCCAAAGTTGCTCTATTGAGTTACTCCGCTCGAATTATGCAAAAAATAATAATAGCGCATCAAGTTCTGTCAATGAATTTAGATTAAGCTGTGCAACCAGAAATTTCAAGTGACGCTTTAGTAATGTAATTCCAGTCATCTCGGCTTTCACAATAAAAAAAATAACCAGGGAGTCAAGTGAAACAATAATCTCCACGATAAATTAAGAAAAGAATTCGTTTGTGAAGTATTTTCGGGCTCCACACCAGCTCAATGCATTTATTAATGTAATTGTGTTTCGGACTGTCAACTTTTTTTGGCTAAGGCTGCCACTATCTTCATGGCACAAAACGATATTTTTTTAACTTGAAATAGATTTTTTCAATCGTTGTAGCTAAGTATGTTTACTAATTACAACTTGCAACTCGCAACTATTACTTGCAACAGTAATTACGTACAGTTGCCAATTGAGAAAGTAACCAATATGAAGTAATTAGTAATCACAATGAATGTTTTGCAATAGTTTTTGTAAACTAAATTCAGAAGGTAAATGATAGGTAGGTTTATTCTTAAAATAGTATTCTTTTAAAAAAGTTTATCCAAGTGAATGATTGATAGCAAGTAAACATGGTTTATGAATGAATTTGATCCATGACTTAGCAACATATAAAAATCGTACGTTGCAACGTATAAAAAATACGATCCACCAACAAAGTATATAATCATGCATTAAAACATTCCTTGGCCACTCAAGAAGATGTAATTTTGTGGCAAAGCTTGAAGTGACTCAGTGAAGACTTTGCGACAGCATCATTGCTAGCAACAGCATCCCATGTTTCCCTATTCGGAGTACTTTTTTAAGAGAAGAAAAAACAAAATCTGACGACGTCAAAACAATCAAGCAACTTTATTATTTTCCAGTATCAATATCTTGGCTACATTTAAAAAAATCATAGTAATATCCACCAGGTATTTATTTCGTTATGGATTAAAAGCATTCCCTGGCAACTCAAGAGGATGTAATTTCCTGGCAGAGATCGAAGTGACTCAAGGGAAGCCTCACAGCAACATTGCCAGCAACAGCCTCCCATGCTTCCCCATTCGATTCCATCCCGCTAACCAATACAACACGAGGACCATCACTCACCCCCTACCTCTTCCTTACCCACAACCCTCTACGGCCTCCTCTTCCCCGCTCCGCCGACCATTTCCTCCCTTTAAAAGAAAAGACTACCCTTTTAGTCCCACGACCTCACGACTTGGCAACGTCGCACCTCTGGCCCTATGGCCAACGAAGCGGAGGAGGGTCTCCTCCTCTTGTGAAGAGGGAGGAGATGGGATAGAAAGAGATGGAGATGAGTGTGAGGGCGGAGACGGAGGGATGGTCCAGCGGGTGGAGGGTTAAGGAAGCGGAGAAGCAGGAAGATTGGTAGGAAGGAAGGGTCACTCGTGAAAACACCTCCCCAGGAACTGAAACCGATTCAACGTAGAATCTATCCTCATTTATATGAGCTAATAAGGTACCCCAAGTGTCACAACGACATCACCTGGGTGTCCAGCCAATTAAAACAGAAAAATTATTTCATGATTCCCGGTTTTCAAGGAAAATTTTACAAAATCCCACGATAGGTAATCTTATGTAATCACTGTGATGGATAAAGATTTTTAAAACCCAAAATTACTTCCATACTTTTAAATAATATTATATTTATGTATTTATAAGGACAAGGAATAGGTTAGATAACACACATTTCATGGATATTTAATTTCAAATTTATTCAATGAAAGCCAAGAAGCTGCTTCAACCTCCCAAGTAGATATTGACGTCACCTGGAATTCTATTCTTCGTGTTTGTGAATGTTTATTTGAGTGAAGATTGCAAGACATTGCGACTCTATTGCCTTGTCTGACATCCCACGTTTCGATGCGGCAGCAAAAATTCTACTAAGCTACTACACTTACAATTACGATAAACACATTTTCGGCCAGAAATTTCATGTGAAATGAATTTTAAATAAAATATTTTGAAATTCCTGGTTGAGGCCAAAATTCATGAATAATTCATTCCCAGTTTTCCCGATCGCTGGACATCCTGCAGGGCGTGCATATTTTGCAGTATGTTAGAAAATGAACGAATCGAAACTTGAAGCTTGTAAGTGGTAGAAGGGCTGCATATCAGCAACGAAGGATACTTCGTTACTTCAACAATTTATTAAAAAAAGACAAGTTTCGGCTGTTACGCCATGTCAAGTACATAAAAATCTTATATAAATAATATATATAAATCTTACATCATAAAAGATACACCAACTCATTGTGGAATATATCCCTCATGAACATTAGCTAATGAGGGAAGGTGTCCAAGTGTCACCACTAAATCGCGTTCAAACTTCGATGTGTGATGAAAAGGAAATTTTAAGGGGTAAATGTTTTGCTCAACTGCCGAATGGGTCTTATAATTTGGAATATTATCGTTAGAGAGCAAACTTAAACGCCTATATTGATTCAATCCGCCATACAACAATTTGAATGTAACCCCTTTCGCAGTTTTCTTCGAGTTTAGCAACGTCAGCATTAGATATGAATTGGACGAAATTGCAATATGTCACTATCATGAATCAATGATGATTGCATAAGTACTAGATTACTTTTTATCCATAACATATCTATAAATAATTTCCATAGGTCGGGGGTTTTATTAAAATTAATCCAAACTCCAGAAGACTGTACATCAGGATTAGCCTATATGCCATTCATACTGCCCTATTTTAATAGATATACCTTCATTTATTTTAGTTCAAGTGTATGATTTTCTACGGAACGTTAACATGGTAATATAAAAAGAAAATATCAGCATTTTCAGTCAAAATGAACACATATCGAAACAACATACACATAAAATAGTTCTTGGGACATTAATAGTTGAGTTGCTTACACGTGACTAACAAAATAATTTTCTCATATTTATGATATATTCCACAAATGAGCTGTATCTTGAGCAAATTTATTTTTAGATAGAATATTATTTCCTCTAATAAATGTTGTGAACATTCCAAAAAAATCATCCGCCTTGACCGGGATACGAACCCGAATCTTTCAATTTCCGGTCGAGTGCTTCAGCCAATTAAGATTCCGAGGCGTCTTTCTTCTGTAGACATTTTTGGACTTCGCGGACTTTAGAGTGATATGACTTCCCTATCAAGGCGAATGATTTTATTTCTGTAAATTTTCGCACAATTTGTGCATTGCGGGTTACTCCGTAGAGAAGTCAATGTGGCTAGATACTTTAATTCCTCCGATGAAGAATTCCTTATCCTACTATAAATTTAAGTCACCGATCTATCTGACATAAAGATTTACATGAGCTGGAGTGATCGTGATTGATGTAACTCATAGGATGTTTCAGAGATATACATATCGATGGGTAAGTTCTAACAAAACTTATCTCAAAATAGCAACTTTTCAGAACACAGGAGAAAATATTGATTATTTTTTTTACTTTTACCCTGAAATTAAAAACCAAAAGTTCATAAAACTGAAAATGAAGCATTTATTTTCAAAGAAAGGGTTGTTTTTCGCTTGTATTTTATTTTTTAATGTTATTACACTTTGTTTAAGATACTTGTCTCAAACCGGCCGAATTTGAGATACGCGTTGTTAGAACTTAGCCATCTATATATGCGTGTAGAGCTGGAGAGTGGAGGGATGAAGACACAGATGCACCCGAAGCGACCCCATCCTACCCGTGAAGCCTTTCGCGTGGGTGGCGCCCAAAGTAAACCCGCCTCCCACAACTCTCCTCGACTGCCCCTTTTTGCAATCCGGGCCGACAACAACCCGACCACCCTATGAACGTAACTCTCCCACCCCCGCAACACAGACTACCCCCGCACACACTCGGCTGGCTCGGGAAACTGTATGCTCGGCCTCCCCTGCCCACTTTCCCGGCCATATAAGGTCGTTGAGGTTGAACCCCTTGGATGCACGCCGGTGCGTTGGACGGGAAGCCAAGGTTACGGGCCTCCGAGGTTGGGAGACAAGCGGCGGCGGACGGTTTGAAAAGATGTTAAAAAGGATGAAAGACAACGGGAGGGTTGAAGGACCTGACCTTTTTGCGCGAGGGACTTTTTGAACTGTTTGAAGTTCGTTGAGCAGCGTAAACCTAATACAGTCTATTTTTCGTTCAAGCAATAATAAAATGGTAATATAAAAAACGGGTATAAATCCCACAGTGAAAAGAATTTTCCCACAAAAGTCATCTGAATTGACGGATAATCGAACTCTTAGGACCTGAAAGCCATTTCACACACTATAGCTTCCCTCTTTGCTAAGATTGACCCCTCTTCATTATCCACTTAAAGGTTTAAATAATAACCCCGCTTAAACTCATACTCTTTGATTTAATTATAATTCCCTTGCATCATATGTAATTGATGATTTTCACCATTTTCAATGCTCAGAAATATTTGTGCTTAGAAAACCAGAGAGATGGACAAAGCAAATAGTGTACAAACGAAATGTTAAATATTAAAAAATGATTTTTACATGGCATATAATAACCACATTTGCACCATTTGGTTAAATGAAATTCAAATCAAGCAAGGAATGAAACAAATTGCGAAGAAATATAAAAACACTTTACTGACATTCCTAGGATTTCACATACACTATTTTTGTTTTTTTTCTGCATTAATTGTGAAAAACTGTATTATTAACGAGAAACTAAGAAAGAACGATTAGATGAGAACATTAAGGCATCCTAACAGTATTCAACCCTCAATGAGATATTCTCGAAGTTTATTTTAGAACGTTCTTCATTTGAAAATAAGTGAAAGAAGATTTTACGGTTAGTGTGGTAATTATGGTACACTAAAATAACAAAGTTCGAAAAACCTCAAATTTAATAATCTAAGAACAGTTATTTAATTCCCCGCAATAAGAGTTTTCGAAACGCACTTATTTACAAAAATGGTAAAAATCGGTGGTAAATTTATGACTATAGAAGGAAAATTTTAACGTAGAATTGAAAATGATTTACCTTTGATGGATTCTGGGGTGATAAGGAAGATAAATTCTGGATGATTTGAGAATAAAAAAAGGATACGAGTTTTTAACTAACGGGCGGTTTCAAGCCACTCAACTGATTGTAGGCGGAATCAATAAAAAATATCAAGTTTCATGCCGAACATTTTTTTCAACAAAACAGTTGTTTATCTAAAGAGATAAAATGTAAGGTCACATAAAAACATTTGAGCCCAAGCACCCAAGTAATATATTTACTTAGAATTGAGGTCCGCGAAAAAAAGACAAAATAAGTTACATCTCCTGCTGAATGAATGGAAAGTATAATTTTACCATTAAATTATCCGTTTATCTGATTTTATTCCATTCACAGTGTTAAGAAGTAATGAGATATCTAATATGTTCTCCATAAATTGAACCCGCATCAATGATAGAAATTGTAACTTGTATTAAACAGTTGCCACTTGGACCAGCAAACCACGAACTTAATTTTATAGGATGAATGGATAAGATAGTAAAAAAGTATCGATGATGATCAGTGATGGTATGAATAATGAAAATACAATATGTGAGCGGGATGACTAATGGAGAAGGGCTTAAAAAATAAAGGTTAAAAGAAAAGGCTCAAGGCAGACGCTGACAAGAGAGAAAACTAATTGGACACATTCTGAGTCTATTGAGGAGTTTAATGGACGGCGAGAAGAGAGAATGAACTGCAGAAGAAGACAGGAATGACTTGTGAGAAAGAAGAGATGGAAGGCTCTAGCGGGGTTAAAACACTCCGGGATGAAAAAACGATTAGATGAGAACATTAAGGCATCCTCACAGTATTCAGCCCTCAATGAGATATTCTCGAAGTTTCTTTTAGAACGTTCTTCATTTAAAAATAAGCAAAAGAAGATTTTTCGGTCAATGTGGTAATTATGGTGCACTAAAATAACAAAGTACGAAAACCCTCAAATTAAATGATCTAAGAGCAGTTATTTAATTCCCCGTATGGGATTAATATTGAATTGGCCAACTCCAAAATTACGTGATGGTATTATAATACACAATTTTTGTATTCATACTGTCCATATCTGTAGAAACTTTAATATTAAATTAAAATTCATGAAAAAGGATAAAATTCCTAAATTTTTAATAAAAAATATTCGTAAGAATTTCATTTCCACATGAATACCTAAATGCGTGTTTAGATGTGGGTCTTAGCTTTCGTCTACTGAGGATTCACTGTCACATGTTTTTAATATACTTAAGGGTAAAACTTAAAACCAGGAAATTACCAAATTTTGAAACTTTCAGGATAAATTGTAGTCAAATTAAATATTTATGCAAAAGTATTTGCTGATTAGGAGTGCGTCAAAATACTCTGATCGAGTAGAACGTTCTATGTTGCTAAAAAGCAAGTTTATCACCATTTTCATCAGAAAGTGACTCCATGATCTACGAAAAAAACACCTAACACCAGATGCACAACCGAAGGCGATGGCAATACTAATAATAGCGTTCAAACAGGAAAATGAAGTTGATATTCATAAACGGTGTGTATACCCAGAAAATTAGCTGCCACCATAAAGAAATGACTAAATCCCAATGGTATCTTAAAAGCAATGAAATATTATCATTATTGTTGGGTTACAATAAATCTACGATACAAAAAGAGATTTTTGAAGAGGAATAATTTGAATTATGCAGCCCGATAAACAAAACAAGACCTCCAAAAGCGAAATTATTACCCAATATGCCAAATAGAAATTTTAATCCGAAAAAGCCTCTTCAAAAGTTATGTTTGGAGAAGATCTTGAAACGTATTATGTGAGGACTTCCAGCATTTCCATTTTTATTTAAAAAGTATTTAAGCATATTTCTCTATAAACTATTTTATAAAGATAGACTACCACGCTTACAAACGCTCACGTGTTTCATTACCGACAAAAGAAACCGAAGTGATATTCCAAAAACATGTTCTGCAGCCATACGCTTGAGCCCAGCAAAACTAAAAGGAAAACGCTCAATAAAACGATAACACTTCACGGATCGCCCGCCGTGTTTACATGGAATGCACGCTGAATATCAAAGAGAATGGCATACGCTTTTTTCCCCCGAATGCGTTCGGTTTTCGCCCACACCGACGCTGAATTTTGGGAGGAAGAAAGAAAATTCGGACCGATGTAAGAGTGAAAGATACCACCTAGACAGCAAAAGAAGATGTTGGACATGGATACACGCCCGATCAAATATAGAAAATCACAACGGCCGGTGATTTCAAAAGGTTTTCAACCCGTGAACACTCCCACGGCTGACGGACGCATGTTCTCCCGGATTAAAATGAATCCGAGCTTTTCCGATTTATTCGTACCGCTAAAATAGAAGCATTTCCACTTGTGACTAGTCTACCTTTAGTTCGAAGAGTGCAATTGATACTGACCCGCACATTCGTAACTGAATCACCTATGTTTTGTTTTGGTGGGAAACAGGATTTTGGAAAATCATTAGAGATGCTATTCTCAATCCATGAAATGGATCCATGACATTAACCATGAATTTATATAGTGCACCTCAGCAGTCGTCGCACAAATAAAACCCTCTTCCTACTGATTAAACTTTCTCATATATATTTCACGTCATCACAATTTCATACTTTTGAAAATCTGTTTCTGATATAAATAATAAAACGTTATTTAATGAATAATCTATCAATACAATAGCACTCTCGTTGAAAAATGTCATCCTTGCATAAATATGCTATTTAAATAATGAAATTTAGTAATAATAAATTTAGCACTGTCAATGTAGCCCAGAGAAAGGAAGAGAACCCAAATCACATTTGAATGAGTTACATACTACAGATCACAAAGAATGTAAAAGAGAATAAATACCTCGGTATGAAAAGGCTGGTTGATAAGAGATCGGAAAGGAGAGCTGCGTGAACCAATCATAGGACTGTTGACGTATGATGATGATGGAAATAGCGGAAGTGAATTGATGTCAACACTCTAAAGAAAGCCATCACGACAG
Source organism: Ischnura elegans (assembly GCF_921293095.1). Taxonomy (NCBI): domain Eukaryota; kingdom Metazoa; phylum Arthropoda; class Insecta; order Odonata; family Coenagrionidae; genus Ischnura; species Ischnura elegans. Next base: position 60,241,423 of record NC_060252.1, read on the forward strand.
GGATATTTTTCTCCGTGCCATTGTGGTAGAACCTAGATGTATTCTAATGTGTTTTTGAAATCCCTAATAATCAAGTTAATTTCATTTAAATTTTAATGACGATAATTACTTTCTTATGCAACAGTGTAAAAACGTAAGGTGAAAAAATACTAGACATTATTAATCTACGTCGGCAGATTCACCACTTGCGCGCAACCTTTTCCAGTATTAACCAAGGTAATCAGAGGTTAGCATGGCAGGGATGCTTTATACTTTTCTGGCCTTGACTCACAAGGGAGGGGTTGACTCGGGAAATGGAGGGAAATCCACTTGGTGCGGGAGTAATAAGCCGGCGCATACGTAGGCCTGTCAGATGGGTCAAGTGTAATGCGGGAGGAGGCTTGCACGGAGGAAGGTAACATGAGAGGAGAGACACTTGTCTCTGGGCAGACATTTTCGTGACACTGTAATGGATAGATGCGAGTAGAGGTATTCGTTGTCCCAGGAGATGGTATCCCCACCTGGGAAACGGGGATGTTTATCAAGCGGAATTTCGTCTCATCTACATATATACGGTTTCCAACAAGTCACCGCAAGGGACTGCGGCAAGTGGGTAGACTTTCCATAAACAACCTCAGCTGTACTGCAATAATTACCGTCCTCCTATGCCTCACTGATAAGCCATATGCTCCGCAATGTCCGTCCAATTAGCACATTTTCTTTTCGGAAGGCGTTAATTTTCTCCTCTAAAATGTAACTTATTTACCCTCTTAGTGCCGCGGGCCGATGAATTCTCAACAGAAATAATTTCAACAATTTTTGGCTAAACAGCCGGAGTTAAAGCAAAATGGACACAATTTTTATCTTACAGATAAGTAACCCAGCAAAATCAATTGAAAATTGCTAAAAATGATGCATTTTTAGATTTTCAAACCCTTCACCTTGAAAAGTCAATGAGCGAGAGTCAAGGGTTGAGTTAGGGAACTAAAATTTTGGATCCTTATTTTGAGTTAGTTCTACAAACTTTTTTTTATACAGCCGGTGAAAAAAATTCTCTAGAGAACCAAATATTTTCCGATATGCCCCACAGCACAAGTCTAGAATACACCTCAATGGAGCAGATTCATGAAATAATAATATATCCTCATCGTTGAAGTGATACCGATGAAAAATCAAATTCGTTCAAATTCGTTTGACCATTAATGAGATCAATAACCTGAGCGGGGACTACAGTCATAGTTCAAAAGTAGGAACATTTCTCATTTTCGTTGAAATTTGATATTTTAAACTGAGATTTTATTTGAGACTGTAGATATTCATGTTGATACTTTTCGTATTAGCTGTCAATGTAAGGTTTCCAAAGGATAGAATTTTCAGAAAATTAAATAAAAATAGATATGTATCTTTTTATAAAGTCGTAAATACTAACTTGTCCTAAGCGTAATTTTTTGAGCCGGTATATGCGCATGTATTCAATTAAAATGAGACTTGATATTCGTCTATTTACAATACTAGGTAAACGTTACAAGGGAGATCATGACCTATAACTAAAACAAATGTTTTCTACCTGCAAAAATTCCCTCTCTGTAGTTGATGGTAAATCAGTGTAGGGCACTTTTTGCAGATGAAACAAGATTCTCCGAAAAAATCTGTCCAAACTAACTGATGCAGTAAAAAAAAATATTATTACACTAAGAACTAATTTATATACATTTGGCGCACGTAATCATTTGAAATGAGGCTGTTGATATCGATGTTGATACTTTTATTTTTACTCCATTATGCAAACTTTACAAGGGACAGAATTTCCTGGAACTGAAAAAAATTATTTCTCTACCCCGGAGGCAAATGATACTAATTTCGGTTGCCTAATTTTTCAGCAGAAAAGTTTTATTTTTTTAAATTTAACTAGTGGTTACTAGAACATTGTATAACAAGTTTACAACACTTTTATTCCACAGTTTTTTTAACTTTTTTTAAAGTAGTAAATAATATAGCAGGACCTATTTTTTGAGTCAATATTTTAGCATGCATAAAATTATAATGAGGTTTGATATTTTTCTTTTCACTGCACTGAGTAAAAGTTCCAGGGGAGGTAATTTCCTAGAACTAAAATGAATGTATTCAACTCCCAATCAACTTCCTTCGACAAAATTTCTTCATGGAAGCAAAACTAATGACCGGGACGTTTTAATGCCTTCAGCAGCCAACCTTCTCTGACACACATCCTATATTCGACCCGTCACCGCTCATGCGCAACGGCGAAAGACAGAGGGGGAGTTCATCCATATTTTTGTCCTTATTTTTTAATTCTTTACCACCAAAACGAGGGCATCTTCGGCGTGACCCTGGAGCTAACCTTTAAAAGTGACACACAAAAGGGATGGAGAAGAAAGAGATGTGAGTGAAAAAAAACTAGTGGGTCGTGTCTTCAGCGGGGAGTGGGGAGAGGACACTTAGTTCCGGGCAAAGACGACAGATGGAACGTGGAAGGATAGGGAGGCTGGAAATATGAAAATAATGTAAAGCAGAGAGGAAGGCATAGGGTAAGAAAAGAAGAAGGAAGAAGAGATATTTATTGTTCTAGGACTCTTGTCCTCTAAGAACAAATGCAATTAACTTATACAAATTCATAGAGTAGATTGAAACATAGAATTAATTAAACATAAAATCATGAAGTCAACTCTACTTAATCATTGTTAGCGATAAACTAATAGCAAAATATAACAAAAGGGTTCCAATTTACAAAGAAGTCATATCATCACTACACTACAATGACAACAACATTATAGAAATAGCAATAAGTAACATGATGAAAAGAACAAACAACCAAAGAATTATAAGAGGTGCACATTTTTCTTCAATTAACCAATAAGTTATTATGGGACACTAAGTGATGAGTGATAAACTTTTGCTTTGAACGATTTTAAAAACCAAGTATTTTTAACATCATCTGGTAGATGATTCCAGATATTGGATGCTACAACCTGGAATGACTTCTGGAAAGGAGTTGTGATAATAAATAAAAGATGAAGTTAAGATCTGATCTTGCAGTCACAGTAGTATTTTAGGCTTAGTTTTAAATAGGTTATGTAAATATTCTGAATTTTTATAAAGAAATAATTCGTAAAGGAAAGCAGCGAGGAAATATTTTCGTCGCTTTTTAGTGGAAAGACATCCAATTTCATTGAGGTATGTCGATATATGTACATCTCTTCGAAGGTTGAACACAAATCTTACACAGGAATTTAATTGGCGTTAAAGCTTTAAATCAATTTTATCTGGGATATCGTTATAAACTAAACAGTCGTAATCGAAATGCGGAAAAACAGTGGAGGATATTAAAATTTTCCTGGTTTCAACATGTAACAGTTCTTTGCTCAGTTTTAATTGATATATAATTTTACTGACTCTGTTAGAAATGTCATGGACATAATTTAGCCATAAGATATTATTAGACATTGTCACTGTGCTTGAAAAAGGAGCATTAAAATTTCCCAGTTTAATATTAGGGATTGAATCGAAATCAATCTTATTTACAAGCTTTCAGGATCCTATAATTATGGCTTAGGTTTTAGTACAGTTTAAGAGAAGGAGAGGCTTCAGTGGGTATGGTAAAAACACAGGGGCGTGCGGGGTAATGGGGAGCCAGTCCTAGATCAGCAATAAGTTTGCACTCGATTCGAAATAATGTAAGCTAGTTTTCAGCAATCAATTGAGAAGAATGTTTTATACTCTCACTCAGTGATGCAACCAGAATGTTGGTTTGGTTAGGTGAGGGTAGACCTCACCCAGAATAGGTCGCAGGCATGTGAATTGCACACCTTCTAAATAGGGGGGCCAGTTTCTTACCCTAAGCCACCTCACACTTAGAGGATTTTGAATTGGGATGTCCGAATTTTGTATACATGAAACACAATTGAATACCATTACCGTTACAAATTCACATACCTCATCATGTTCACCACGCTGCATGCAAATATTTTTGGCCATATATTTTAGGATTCAATGAGCTTTGTCTCCCTCTAGCTCCACATCGCAAAACACCGACATCGATATACTACTGGAGGTGACACAACACATACTGTTAACCTCTACGAGCAAAATACAAAAAATATGTTTTACGAGAGTTTTAACTGCCCTAGCTCAACCTAGCATTTTTTAATTTTACTGAACGAGGGAAAAACAAATTTTTATTACAATTCGTTCGGCAAAACATCTCTCGGATTCTATCGTTTTTGTCAAATCATTCCCATCTTTCATGTCTTTTTCGTTCCTTCTTACTAACAAATCTATAAAATTAATGACACTTTCGTCTCTGCGCTAACAACTCCACTAAATTATTAACACGCAAATATGCATCCATGAAGTACAGATGCATAGAAATGTAAATTAAATATTATATACATCCAATTTAGACTTTTTGCACACAATTTTTACCCAGAGGTAAAAGCGTCTTCACTCTCTGGCCTTTGACTGAAAGATACCCTCTGCCTACGGGCCACCTCCGCATTTTACCCCATACCCCTCCGGGCTCATGCATAATTAAGGAGACTGTAATGAGTAGTGCTCCAACGGAGTCGACTGTTTTTCCTCGGGATGCGGGCGCGCGCGGGGTTAAGGACGCAGCGCCACGACGGACGAATTTGAGACGGGCGGGTGCCGGGGATGGGACGATTAAAGGAGCAGGAGGTCCCTCTCCCCAGGGGGCTTCGCAGTTTGTTATTATCGCGTTGATGGCGAGAGACGAAAAAGTCAAGGTTCGCGCAAGAATTTTCCCCAGCCATCCAGAGGGCTTTTCGGCACAAAATGCGTCGCACATCAACGGCAGCTGTTTGATAGGGCTTCGGGCTAAATAATACTCCTAATGAATCAGAGACTATCTCGTGTAAATGAAAAATAGCTGGCAATCCGTTCGTTGGTATCTTGTAGACGGCCTGTATAGAAGTAAAGCTCAATAATGCCTGCATAAATATTGATAGATATTTGATTAATTGTACGCAACTTCCTATTTTGTGCTACCCTGACTACTTTCAATATTTACGTGAAATTCTCGAATGACATTATTTCGGAAATCATGAAATAAATGTCTTAGAAGATAATATTTCAAATAACTTAGAATATATTCAATATCTAGTTCAATCAAGGAGAAAGACATCATGTTTATTGACATTAACTCACCTCTGATCCGCTTGCAAGGAATAAGTGGTGTTGTAAGTTCAAAATGCTTTCTAAAAAGTGATTGTTCTAATGAAAATAGGAGACCAGTATCACTAAGAAAAAATCGTCGGATAAAACATCTCAAGCGTGAGCAAATGAGGGAGTAGCTATATATAATGTAAACATCACTAGACGACTCTCAGATGGGTGTGGGTAGACTATGACAAAGTAACGTTCGAGGTGCGGGCTAGATGCGGGCGCATACGGAACGTTGAGGAAGAAATGGAAGACTTGAATGGTGACTATTCCGTCAGCGTGCCCGCTTTATTACCTTCAGTTTTAGGATAGGCATCAGAATATAACGTTTCTTATGTAATTTAAGGGGGAGTGTTCTGGCCTAGTAAATGGAACGTTTGGCTAGTGAACAGAAACGACCGGGATCAGATCCTGGATTTTAAATTGAAGAGATGGCATCCGATTTAAAATAAAAAAGTGAAAATTTTATTTCTTAGGATGATTTCAAACAAACGTTTTCCAAGAAATTCTGCGTAGACAATGGTTATTTATTACTGTGAAGTCAGGACCCTGACCTTTCCATCCACTGAAACATCACGAATCTTTTAATTACAAACCGATAAATTTAAATGAACACCAGTTAGGCCAACATTTGATTCACGTCAGCAAAGTGCAGACATTGCATCATGTACAAGATGTGATGAAAAAAAGACCGGACTGATTTTATTCTGCGAAAACCGTGCAACGGATCGAAACGAAACAAAGTACGCCATATTACGACATATTTGATGACTAACACGAGAGGAGTTGCATTTGCTTACGTCGAGTCGTTACGCAGCAGCATTGGTACGTGTCTTGACCTGTTCGTCGCCGCGGGAAATGGCAGCAATGAAGGAGTAAGAGAAACAAGGTGTGTGAGTGAAATTTTGTTTCAGACTTGGCAAAAATGCTACAGAGACATTCGGAATGATTCAGCAAACCTTTGTTAAAGAAGCTATGATTCAAAACAAGTGTTTAGAGTGGTACAGTTGTTTTAAATCAGGCGGAAACTCGACAGATGAAGATTTGCGGATTCCTTCCACATCGACAGACCCCAAACACGTCAAATAGGGTAGTTTCCTTCATTAAAGAAAACGAAAGGCAGTGATTGCGATTCCTAACCCAACATTAGTGTATTCATAGTATACAAATTATTTGGTTGTAGAAATACCGGTTTTGACGAATGGCAATGGTCAATTTTATCCTCATTTGAAAAAGGCCAGATTGGCGCCCATACGATACCACTCCACGTGACGTCACAGGAACCTACTTTCTATACGAGTAGATAGGAGTTTTACATCGTCTGAGATTACCAATGCATGCATGAGGCACAAAGCTCAGGGAAACATGTCTCAATAATCACCTATTAAAACTGGCTAAGGCCGGTTTTCTTCGTTTGATAAGGTATTAATAATTCTTATTTAAGCCAAGCGCTACCAGCTAGCATGGTACTCAGCTACCTGCTAGCATCCTGCGTCGTATCAATGCTCAAAGCCTCGCCCCAAGGTCACCTCACTTGCGACAGTGGGAACCAGAACGACGTCACACAGAGTTTTCCCAGCATTCATACTTATCCGTCGCGTTTTCGCGCGCTTGAAATTTTCCACTTTTCATTTAATCGCGAAAAATAGATATCGTCATTTAAAAATCTAAGAACGTGAAATAAGTACTCCAGGAGTCTATCTGAATCTTTCAATTTAGGCAATAAAAAATAATAGGAAACCACCCTATTGTTGAACCATTTGGTCTGGGAAAATTGCTGTTTAATGATAAGGGAGGTAGCCGAAGAAGTGAACATTAGTTTTGGATCTTGTCAAACAAGTTTGAAATACAAATTGTAAATGATGCGCGTCGCATCAAAATTCGTCCCCCATTATGGCGTTTCTATCACGATAACGCGCCGACTTGCACGCTGATCATGACAGTTTTTCGCCAAAACCTGAACTTCCGCGATTTCACAGCTACACTACTCTCCAGACGTGGATCCATCAGACTCTTTTTATTTCCAAAGATAAAATCAACCTAGAAAGGGAACCGACTCGGCTCTATTCCGGGAATTAATACTTATTGTAAGACTAACCTGAAGAGGATCCCTCAGGCGGCTATACAGGCAGGATTCGAGTGCTGGGAGAAACGTTGGCAAAGGTGTGTCGTCAGCCATGGCATGTTCTTTGAGGGTGACAAGTTCGATTAAGTTGTTTCCGTCGACATAAACAAGTTACAAAATCAGTCCAGTCTTTTTTTTTTTTGGTCACACCTTGTAAAATTACATTAATTAACATGGGTAAAAAATTCATTGGTCAAACAGCTAGAACCATGAACCTCCGTAAAATATATATGGAAATTTATAAATTTGGATGGCGTAGACTTAATCACAATGGCCCGGAAAACCAAAAGTTTCAGGTTCGTTTCCTGGAAGTTCTCAGACCTTAAGGTTGCAAGTTTTCAATATATAACGTCAGATAAAATTAATGAATCGTTTAAACTGACACACTGGCTCCACGAATACCGGAGAGAGTCGTTCTAGGCTGCTGAAATATATCATCATCAAACATCAAAATGCCTCCGACGCCGTTTCTCTAAAAAACAAAAGACGCTCAAGTACGTTTGCGGAGACATTGGTTACGAACGAACGGTACGAGCACTGTTTCCACACTGGATGGCGCAGTGCACGCCCCCTTTGCGAACGAACGCGGACTTCAAACGCGATCGTCCTTTGTCATTCGAGATTACGAGAGAGAGGCCATTCACGACTTCTGTTCTCTCTCGCTCTCACAATGCCCACTGCCCGACTGGAACAATATTCTCGTGCCTTTTGCGTTGTCGGGCGCGAGGTGGTCGGGTCCCCCTAGCATACAAGGCACATACATTGGAAGAATCTTCCTCCCCTATATCCCTCATTCTCTCGCGTAGCGATGACCACATTCCGAACGAGGAAATGAATGAGAGTGGTTGGGCATTGCATTTTTCCACCCACCCGCGAGGAGCAGTTATGGAAAGAGCCCTAGCGTCCGGATAACCTCCCTCTCTGTGTTCCCTAGTGATAATAATCTATGTTGCCTGCGACGTTACGAGAGGAAAAAACAAGGGATATTCATCGATGAGGGATTTCTAGTGAACAACCTCGCTATTCTGCGGTGGGGAGCAATTAAGCTTGTTCAATGGCTCGCGTAATGGAAACCAATATCTTTTGGTTTTCATTGTACGTGACTGTTACTTTTAGTATCGATGGAAATCATAGCCAACGACATGAATCAAAGGTTAATTGAGAGTGAAATGGAAGAAATGCATATTAAAAACAATACTATATATATGTAACTCGCTCTCTGGGAGGCTCTTCCCCAGCCTGCGGTCTTTTCTTTGCCAGTTCTAACAATTTCCGTACTCCTTTTGTTCCTTAAAGATTGATTTTTTTCTGTTGTATCTAATCAACTTAAATTAAGTACTGGAAATGCCAAGCAGTTCTTGGCTTCCAGGCCAATGGCGGCCGCAATGACTTAGGTAGCATTAACAAGCAACTCCGCGAAGTTCAAATTCCACATTACCTCAAGTGTTTTGAATATAATGCTCCCGAATCTCTATCGAATAGATTATAAGTATTGATCAGTATTAGGCAACACAATTTTTAAGCGTCGGAAAAACTTATAAAGGTATCAGATTTGGATATTTAATTTTTCAAGTATATAAAAATAGAAAATCTTGCAATTTTGAAGCTGAGGAGCAATAAACGTGGATAAATAAACTTTAAAAAATTAATCAGCATGGATATCCATCATTAACCATATCTCTGTGCGAGCATAGTCACGATAAGTATAAGGAGTGACATTGTAAACGTGAGTGACGTGTGAGATCAAAAAAAGGATACTTTCTACAGTTTCACCATCAAACTTTGTATCTTTTACAGCCGGTTAACTAGGAAACAAAATACGGCGGAATTTTACGCGGCACAGAAATTAGTGAAATAAGAGATAGCGCCATCAGCCCGAGAACAGCATATTTGACGGCGCCGTAAAAATTTTACAACAGGGGAGAGAAATATTCGACGGCACAATGTGACGCCCAGATTTAACGCCAGGAAAACCCTCGTTAACAACTCCACATGGCCTTCAACAGTAACGGCTGGCAGAGAAAAGGCGATAAGAAAAAAAATGGTTGGTGTGGACAGGGTAGGTAAATTTGCCTACTCTTAAAGTGGAGATGGGAATACCGCTTGGACGGATGCATGGAAATCTTGGGTAACGTCTACATGGTGCTACCACTTCACACAGCCAGAAAAATACACGACAATCGGTCGCTATATTGAAAAAAAATGCGAAAGGAACATGGGGATATTATTTCAGACTTATTTAAGCATTTAGCTAAAATTGCCTTCAAAAAATTCAAAGCAAACATATAAGTGATAATTAAGTCATTCTATTCACATTTAACCATCCCTACATACATTTTTATACACCAAAATTTGACATTTTGCCTCTATGAGTAGCATCTCATTTCAACTTGACTTTAACATTAAACTTCAATGTACTTTCCTATAGTATGGGGGAAATAAAATGAGTTAAAATTCTCGAAACAGAGAAATATTTAAATGCTGACAGGGTTTCCCTCATGCAAAATGATATCATTGGTTTTTAAATAGTGGAAACCGGACAGAATACTTTAATTCGTAAATTACATTCGAGCGTAATAAACGTGTTCGTTAAATACCCAAAAGCCCAAATGCATTTAAAATGTATCCCCTATTTCAGGAAATATGGATGGAAAATTATAATTCTGGTATTGTATGGTGCTTGGAGGAGACGACTGATAGCTTAGGTCATCTGTTTTAAGAAACTCGGTGTCGACTTAGTAAAAGGCACCATGAGGACAACGTTTTAACATCCCTACCGATGAAGAACGATCGCAGGCTTTCCCGGCGTTTCGAGTCGTCGAAGGATATTCGGGATTTCCATCGGGTCAGGTTCTCTAACTCCATCTCGACGAGTTGTCCATCGTCACCGTAATCATGCCCTGATGACGATGGACAACTCGTTCATCGAAACATCGGTCGAGATGGAGTTGGACAACCTGACCCGATGGAATTCCCGAATAACCTTTCTCGATCCATCCCGATGAACGGAGTGCTCAAATTTGCGTTAGCCTCCACACAGTGCGCGTTTGGATCGGGTAGCCTCTGATAAACCTCTACCTCCGCCGGGAATGATGCCAACATTCTAATCACTACTTCAACAGGACTGTTAAGTGAAATTTTTAAACTATATGATGGATACCATCAAATTCATGACTTTCCAATATTAACTTTGCGATTGCAAATATTACATAAATGATGAGGTTAAATTGATGCGGATTCTGCGGATACTTTTTAAAACCGTTCGATTAAGATGCGCCCAAAATGGCACAGAAAAGCCAAGCTAATTCGACAAATTCATGGTACATCTTTATCAGAAAATTAAGTCATTCAAATCACAATAAACCTTACTCCTCTACATTGATATAAACTATGAATTGGAATTTCGCAGCTCTGAGTACTACCGCATTTCATTATGTTTACTTCAACCTTCTATATATTTTCCTATCCCTGAGAATATAACGAGGTGAAATTCTTATATTAGAGAAGCAAATAAGTGATGGCCGGGGTTTCCCCTTATGTACTCTTAATTTTTTTAGATGATAGCGTAGGTTAAAAAATTGTCACACGCCACACCAACCGGACTAAACCGAAATTTTTAATCCAGAAGATAAAATCTATCAAATTCATGATTTCCAATGCTATTCCAGGGGTAGATTTAAAATTAAACTGCATTATCATTCCGGCACTTCTAGTTCAATTTTCATAATGACGTGAAAACGCCGAAACCGGTTTTTTAAATAAATACTGTGTGGAATACGATAAAGTTTACTTTTTAATCTATCATGACACGATTCCACCAAGTGAACACGCAAAACACTGATATTTAGCTATTCTAGCAATTTATAAATAACTAGCAGGCCACCCGGTGTTACTCGGGAAGGATAATACCCACAGAAACGGGTGACATGGAACTTCGATTTCATGATCATATCGGATATATATTTTCTCTATGTTCGAGTCAAGAGGTATGCTTACCCGGAGGCTGCCTACACGGCAGAATGTCCAACTTCGGAGGGTGTATAACGTGACAAAACAAACGATAGTGAGAAAACGACGTGAAGGACTCGTCGGACGCAACCAAAATTAGCACTATAGGGTTTGAGAGCATGAAATGCACCTATGTACTAACTTAAATCAAAATCCGTGAAGACGTATGGAAATGCATAGCGAACAGACAAACAGGCATCCTCTTTTAGACGGATGAGATTAAATGGATACCTACCAGTTATACGGATACGTTTTACTTTTTAAACATATCGATTAAAAGACGTCCAAAATTGCACATTGTAATCACGACGCAACGGGGCGGCCTGGTGTCTCCTCGATCCCCTTGCACTCGACGATAAGGCAAAGAAGAATCTCCAGTTTCGCCTCTTTTTCCCTCGATCCATTAAAACCAATCCCTCCCTCTTTCAGCGCCATCTTCGTCTTTTTTCTTCGTCTCATTGTGCCGTAAGTCGCTCACCGTTGAACGCATCCGACCCAACGACGGAGGGCGTAATCCGATCGGAGAGTAAAGAGAGCACGCATTGCTCAAAGGCGATCCATCCATGCCGTGGCACGTAGCCAGAGGGGAAGCAGCGACACCTTCTATCCGTGTATCTCTTTCCTACGAGTTCTTTTGATGCCACTCGAGGTGGGATCAAAGGGCAGATTAATAGGATTCGAGGTTTCACTTGACCTTATTTCCTTCATTTCCGATTATCGAGTGTTTTTTTTATCTTAACCTCGTAAAAGTCTAGCATGTTCTAAATCGGAAGTTTGTGACATTATTTCGCAGATACTTTAATTCCACGACCAGTTTCTTTAAATTACCTGCAGGTGGTATTACAAAACGTATACCTTCAGATGATACAAAATCTATTGAAGCAGGTCGTTAAAAAGGTGTCAGTGGAATATTGTCAGAAAATTTAAATTTATTAGTCCATTACACATTTATTAGCAAAGATAAATATGATTTTGAGGCCGCAGATGTTTTGAATATTTTTAATTGAAGGTACTCCTTCGTAAATTTCGGTGTCAGCTGTATCATGCTCTGCAAAATAAAGTGTAAACCTCATAAAACTTCATTCATTGGTGTTCTCAAAAACTCTCAAAAAATTGATAAATCCCAGCTGAGTGAATCCCAGCTGAGTGACCATCTGGGAAATAGCTCGATAATAGGCGCCAACTAAAAATGGATTGAGGCTACGAATTTTGCTCCAGTTTGTATATTCTATGTAACTTATTTATGAAAAGCTTTCATTTACGGCTTTTTCTTGCTCCCCGAGATAAACTTCAGTTACCTCCAGTTACTTGTATTTATATATTGTATTTATACTTGTATTGTATATTGTACTTAAGTATTTTAAAGGATTTTATTTTCGAAGCGTATATTTTTCCAATGTTGTTTTCTAAATCTAAAAAGGCTTACACGTTGGCATGCAAATATTTTCTTGGGAACAATTACTTTATTTCAAAAACGAAATGGAATCCAAGAGCTTGAAATAACAATGGGCGGAGTTCGTGTATCATTTATTTGCCACTGTGGACCTCCGTAAATGAGCATAAGGATGAAAACGATCAAAAGAGAAAAAAATAACCAACCATTGTGTTTAACACGAAATAATATTACAAACTTAAGGCTGTAAGACTTGAAAAAAATATTATACAGCACGTGCTATTTTGGATTTATTATTTTTTATGCTTCATATTTACCTATTAAACAATCGGTTTAGCGTTTTAATGATTTTCCATAACATAAGACTGCATGCATAAAGCAAAAATGTTCATAATAGCATTAACCTATCAAACCTCCTTTCTCGGTGTTATATAATCTTATCATCCCTAGATTCAGTGTTTGTCAAGTTTTAGTGTTAGCCAAGGGTTTGAAGTGTCCATCGGGCTATAAACTGTATCATTAATAATACCCAATATGGCATTACAGAGACATTCATAACATCCGTTGCCTTTTCTCAAGGAATTTACTTAGCCTTAAAAAAAATTGTATCTTCTTCTCAAAGGGCCTTGGCTAATCCTGTGTTGTTTTTTTTTCTTTTTACCCGACGGACGTGCACCTATGTTTGCCTGCTGTGCACTGCTCTTTGTTTGACCCTCAAGGGACACTGCCGTGGTGCGGTATCGCGTCTAAGTGGATTAGCCGCGGGGCAAAACACGCCTCGCGGACATGGTGCGAACTGCCCCTTGTTTCTTTTCCGCCCCGAGCAAATTCCTCGGACCAAACACAAGTGGCGAACGCATTCCTCTCGAGCGAACTTGCTTTTGCGATGCACTCGCCGAGTCAGGCCGCACTTATTAGTTTCGGAACGGGCACGGAAAGGCTTTGCCAGCTGCTCCAGTCCAAATCTCCCTACGTGAATGCATTCGAAAGACCGGACGGAGCACCCTGATGGAATATTGTTCGGTACTTGCATCACGCATTCCTCGTGTCGAAGACTTTGCGACGCGTCGCCTTTTGAGAAATTATTTCTGGGCCTGTGCACACCAAACTTGCATCGTACAAAGACAGATATAGAGAGATGGGTGCCGGTGATATAAGGAATGAAGCTGAACATTGAGTTTCTATCAAACGAAAGCGTTCATAAATTCCCTATTCTTATTGTCGATTATGATGGAGTTGTAAATTATACAAGGTACCCTTTTCATTCGAGTTTTCAATTTATCCCCTATTTCTTGAGCTATTCGCTGTAAAAAATACTAGTTACACTCTTTCGTATATAAGTTGATGGCGTTACTGATCAGACCCGGAACTAGACAGAGGGGGCACGAGCCCCGGGTGGCATATTTCAAGCGGTGGCAAAATTTAAAAAGGTTATCAAAAAAAGTTTAATGATTTTTCTAATTACGTTATTAATATAGAAAATATTAAACAATTCTGTTGACAAAATTTCTTGATAGCATACATACGGTGTACTATTCCAACTACCGCAACTCGATGTATTGTATTTTAGTTGTGGAGGAAGGTGAAAGCAAGGGAGGATCAGAGGATGGGGGCGGCAAACCGATCTTTCTGACAAAACTCCTGGTTCCGGCCCTGTAACTGACTCTTGCCGAGATATTCCCCCTGTTTAATCTAATCTTCGACCTTGTACATGGGCCTTATTAATGAAGCATAACTGTCAACCATCTCATACAAAGTATTCTCTTCCTGTTGCGTTTTTTTTTACATTTTTACTTGCGTGACAATGGACAAATGGAGGAGGCCTTTTTTGTCGGAACGTATTCATATTTCCTTTCGTTTTTTTCCTTTTTTGTCGACCAAATTCTATTAATGATTTGCGATTATGGTTCTGAGTAACCGTCCCCGTTTCCTATGGCAAGATCATTTTTCAGCAAATATTTTATCCAACGAGTTACTGCTTTCTTCTCACGTAATATCGCTGCCCGTTATCACCTCCCGTTACGGTGGTAATTCATTTTTCATCTGGTGTAGCCGTACTCTGATGTCAGAAGTAATTATTCTGGCGAAAATGTTATTAACTCTTCAGCTTTATTGCAACCCGATGTTTATTCACCCTCCGTGTAATAGAATACCTCTGAAGCAGCATTAAAACAGTAAACTAGACCTGGCAAGTAGAGAGTTTACGCCCCCGATACTATAAATATGCATGTACTATTTGTAATATTCATTAAAATTTCATGGCTGAGTTCAGGCGTGCTTGAAAAAAATATAAGAGTGTCGTGCCCATATAGTTTTAGTACCAGCACTTCAGAAGAACTTTTCATTCAAGATTAATTGTGTGAACGGTATGATATGAATAACGATTCCATACTCACCCAACATATCGTCCTCGCTCACAAATAAAAAAGTACAATACGTATTCATTTTCAGACTGTGCCAATATAATGAAGGACAACCCATTGTTAGTAATATAAGAATAAACTAGTTATTAAAACCTTTTTACCATTTTTTGCCTCAATTAAAATGTAACGCAGGGATCACACGATCTCTTTCAAACGTGAGTTCAGGGTTAAGGGCAATGGATAATGTCTCTTTTTACAAATTTTATGGAAAATTAAGACCATCGCGTTTATTTACCCTAATTGCATACGTGATAGTCTGCATGACTAAAAGTCTGTAGCAAAAAATCTTCAGAGCATTGCCTCCGTCTACCATCATGCATACACCCTTTAAAAGAGAGGTCAGGAAACAAACTACCAAGTCATAATACAAGCGACCGCGTAGTATTAATGATTTAATTAATTAATTCATTCTAAATTAATGAAAAAGTTTGCTATCAGCAATCTCCAACCTCTAGTATAGAAAATAATAAATGTTATGTATGATAGTGTTATTCATGAATTAGCAATCACTTCAGAAAACAATTATTCGGAGACGTAAGAATACATATTCAAGGGCCTCAATGACCACGCTTGAAAGCTTGAGCATGGCATATTTAATAAAAGGTCACATTAGGCCCTAATGGTTCATACTCTCTGAAGTATATGCGCCGTATCTTTCACTAGGAAAGAAGTCGAAGGAATAGAGTCATTATCTCCAAGTGCTTGTAGAGTATAAAGCTGGTTTATGAATCGGTGGAGAAATTACGAGCTTAGGATCGCTTAGCATGCATCAACTAGGTTTAAGCATTCGCCCCACACTCCAAAAGAGTTCAAACTAACGAGGACAACTAATATAGTGCAGTTTAGCGTCGCCAGGCGAGACCTTTCCCTGTGCTTTATAGATGCACGATGTGGATCAGCTACCGTAGCTCAAAGCGCGCTGCATTCGCGTGGGGGAGCTTTTAACGGCCGAGCGACAAATTATTTATCTAAGTAAACTCCGCTGAGATAAGGGCATCGTCCGTTTTTTTCCTCCTACCGAGTTCGTGCGCGGAAGCCATTTCATCGGCCGCGAACATAAACTGGTCGATGGTGACGCCGAACCCGGTAGGTTTTTCAATCTTCCGCAGCTACGCTAAAATGACTACGTCACGCTCAAGCGACGATGTTACGACACTTGCGTTGTGAAACCAAATGCGGAGAGGGAAAACTATTTTTTCAATTAATATTGCACGGAAAAGAGCAAATATGGGCAGAACTAATTCCATCCAGATTATAAATAATCAATTGTTAAAGAGAAAGTGTTTGTGGTAAATTTCTAATGAACTTCCAAGCAGATTCGGCCATCCACGTCCGCCGTGATTGCGATAGGATAAGTAAGCATCGTTGCCAGGGCTAGCTGCACAAATTTGAGCACTTCAAACAGCCCTGAGTTCGATGTGGGAGTACTTTATCAATACATCGGCAGAATTACGTAAGCAAAGGAAGTGTGCATGAATAGGAAAGAGCTGACGCAAGGATCGATAGGCTAGAGGGATAAGGGCAGGCGATAGAAGTCTTGCCTAGATTGTAGCATTCGCAAGTAGGGTTTGGAAAAATGGGCACTGAGGAAGAAGAACGAGAAAATACGGGAGACGTTCGAGATGAAGGTATGGATAAGAATGGACAGGATTGAATTTACGGACAGGAAAAGAAAAACCAAAGTGTTTACATTACGAACTTAATGGAGGGAATTCCTTATAAATCTCCTGATAATGTCGTTTGTAACGACGAAACGCGTTCTGTAAGAATAAAACTATGAGTGGAAATATTGCAATGTCTCATTTTAATAATACTTCCCTATGAGGACGCATGCCTCCCGCTAAATTGGCCTTTTTTTTAATGGATTAACAGCTAAAATTTACGCTACTAAATTTGAGGTAAAGGCTATTATTATTAATACTGTATATACCTACCCTGAAAATTTAAAGATGATATCATAGGTTTTATGCAAATAACTCGTCAGAAAATATACCAATCGAGCGGGATGTACGTATCTTCTTGACGGTTAGAGCATCAAAATAATAGAAAATCGCCGATAAAGAATCATAGCAATCAAAAGCAAGTATTTTCAAGGTTAGGTTACTTTCCTGTCAAACAAAATGGCCTTCCCGGCAGTTCATAGTCTCCAAATATCACATTCATGAGTTCTGACTCTTTCCCTTCTCACCACCAATATTGCTATTTTAATTTCTATCGCCCATTCCCCTTTATGCATCCTTCTATCTTTAACTCCTTTATATAATTTATGGGTGGTGCCAATAGACGTATTAAGATGCACTTGAATTTGAAAAGGTCCCTAGCGTAGACCACAACGCTCCAATCATAACTCTCTTCTTATTTTGGCATACCACCTAAAGAAATCAACTAAGAAATCCCACTACTACCCATTCCTCCCCTAATCCGAAGTCATTAATTACCTTGTTCTGGCACCCGAAATCCACACTTTTTACCACATTGTCGATCCATTAACATTCCTAAATACGTATGTTCACTCTTTTTTTCTCAAGTTCTGGTCGATATCCCTAATTTTAACCCTGTTTAGGCCTTCCGACAACTATTTTGGAATTCATAGTTATCTTTTTCCTTCTACGATAGTCCTAACGACTATAATCCGTTGAGATCCAGATAAGCCTTTAGGTTACCCTCTCCTGAATGGAGAAAGACATATCGCGATCCAGTGGTTTGAGAGCTAAGTCCATACACGCCACCTCCGAGACCGGCTAAAAAAACTTGGTAAATTTTGAGCGAGACATTTTAACCTACTGCCATGTGTCTTCAATAATTGGCATAATGTTTTCGCACTTTAAATACTTCAAGAAAGATTGAACCATGATTAGACATTTTATCTCGAAAAATAAATGAATAACCTTTGCAAGGTTCACTTTGTAGTTTAAAAAAAATCACGACCCGTGTTTCATAACATAGTCTGTTCATTAGTGAAAAATCTGAATATGTAACTATGTTCTGATACTCGGGTTGTACTTTTTTTTAAATATATTAGTGAACATTACAAAGTTCATTCCTTAAATTTCTGTAATAGAAAGCTTTAAAAAAGTTAATCCTGAAGTTATCAACTATATTTCATCCATTTTCAAATATCGGGGTAAGGTAATGTCACGGAATCGTTTGAAATTCGCACAAAGGCCTCGATTCCTAAATGTTTACTATATTTGATTTTGGAAGAGGTAGGAAAATAAGAGGCCTGAATTTTTCCGTTTTTCAATCAATCATCTGCATTTCAAATTATTTGTGGCGAAAACGTGAGTAACCCTTCTCACATAAGTTGTTGACGTCATTAATTCTCGTCGCGCGGCTCATCCCTTCTCCGCTAGTCCCTGGCCTCGCGTGGTTTCTTTGTCATTAACACTCCAGTGAGTGCCTCTTTCGGCCAAGGTACGGGTCTCTTTGAACAAGGTAATGTACCAACACGCCAATGCCGTCACCTAATCATGAAAACAAGGTCGGAAAGTTACGCATTTTTAATTTTATCTTCATGGGAAAATGTTCGAACGAGGATGAGTTTTTGGTCGTTAATTATCTTACCATTCTGTCTACCGAAATACTTTGATAAATTTAGCTTTCTGGTCTCAGTGAACGACCCATTGAAGTCACTTCCTCTGAAATGAAAGCAAAAATCAGACATAAACGACACCAACGGCTTCAAAATGGTGACAGCCGAGCGTTCTTCGATTTGAAAACGCTATGTTTTACACATATAATCTATCAAAAAATACCTTGACACCATTGTGTTAAAATTCATACCTACTTTTAACAGAATCAGGTATAATTTGAAATATGTACCAAAAACATTTTATACGAAAGTTATTGTAGCATTTAATCACAAAAAGAACAATTATAATTCTAGCGGAAAGCATGATTAACTTGCAAATATAACTAAATGGATAATTTTAAAAATAGTTAGAAACCTAATACCCCGAATACTTAGCTTCAAATGAAAAAAACTCCATAGTGGAAATATATTATATTGAACTTGATAATACTATCTAGTACAACCAAAGCTAATGCCTGGTTTCCATTACTATTACATACTCTGGCTAAGATTTCACAGGATATTGCGTGTTTGAGTGAAGGTATTTACATTCCTAGACGAGACGAGAATAAGGTAGTTTCCTTCATCAAAGAAAACGAATGGCAGTGATTGCGATTCGTTGTCCACCATTAGTGTATTCATAATATACAAATTATTTGGTTTTAGAAATCCCAGTTTAGACGAATGTTAATGGTCAATTTTAACCTCATTTGAAAAAGACCAGATTGGCGCCCATGCGATTCCACTCGACGTGACGTCACAGGGACCTAGATTCTATACGATTAGATAGGAGTTTTACATCGCCTGAGTTTACCAAGGCATGATTGAGGAGCAAAGCTCAGGGAAACATCTCTTAATAATCACCTATTGAAATTGCCTATGGTCAGATAGTTTCCTTCGTTTGATAGGGTATTAATAATCCTTATTTTAGCCAATCGCTACCTGCTATCATGGCACTCTGCTACCTGCTAGCAGCCTGCATTGTAGTGGTGCTCATAGTCTCGCACCAAGGTGGCCTCATAGAGCGGCAGCCGGAACCAGAATGACGTCACGTGGGCTTTTCCCAGCATTCATACTTAGCCGTCGCGTTGTCGCGCGCTTGAAAATTTTCATTTTTCATTTTATCGCGGAAAATAAATATCGTTATTTAAAGATTTAAAAGCGTGAAAACGCACTCCTGGAGTAATAATCTTTCGATTTAGGCAATAAAAAAATAGGAAACCACCCTATTACCTGAGCTACAAAATGAATGTCACCTACTTCGTCCAGGCTTCTCCATCCATGACTTCAGTGCGCCGAAACGAAGGCCATTTGAAAACGTTAACTTCCTCCGTCGTTATTGGAAAATAAATACGCCGTGATTTATTCAAAGCATTCGCGCATCCCACTGATTCTTCTTCCTCCATGCCGGAAGGATCCACCTCGTGAAATATAAACGTTTAATCATCGGCAGAAGAGCGACGCCGAGGTCATTTGTAAATCATCGTTTTTGGCGAAGCCTTTTAAGGGAGGAGGAAGAGGAGAGAGAGATAGCGACATGGATGGCGGAAAATTTCGCCGAACCAAACCGATGGCGTGCATTTTTCAATACTTTATCCGAGGCCGGAGAAAAAAAACATTAAAAATGATAAAAAGAAATATTGGTGGTATCCAATCAAAACATCAGACGAACATCAGGTCGTTTTCGAACCAAGGGAGGATGAGCAGCCAATTGGAAGCTGGATAAGAGAAGGAAGGGGGGAGTAGCCGCGATTTAATATTTTGCGGAGATGCCCGCACAGGAATAAAAGAACAAAAGAAGGTCGAAATAAAACCGCCGGTCGCCGCCGGGGGGCAAGATTCGTATCGGACGTGCCGCGTAACCGATATGGTTGTTCCACACATTTACCAACCTTTGAACATTACGGCCTATACTACACAAGGACTCATATACGTGGAGGTTATTTATTCGGGAGTTTTATATTCGAATCAGACCAACGTCCCATGCCCTCCTTCAATGGAAGGGACGAGAAATAAAATACCCCATAAATTCGCTCGGATGCAAATTCGATGGGACCCCCGTAATAATTCCCCCTACCACTGACCCCCCCAATCGTGCCAGTACCCCCACCCCGTTCTTTTCTGATCGGTCACCCGCACCAGGCTTGTCGAAGCTTAGCGGCGGCATTAAGGGCTAAAACACGTCCTGTTCCCTGAATACAATCAGCACAATAAAGGTACATGACAACGGTGTAAAACGATACGTTGGACAAGAAACACACTCGAAAAGTGCAATTTTCCCTGAGATGATTTTTCTCAGGAATTAATAAAGTAATTGCAAATTTTCATCCATTTCTCCTCAACTGCTGGTTTTCAATACATACAGAGAACGTTTTGAACAGTCACTACCTAAAAATTGGTCGTTGATGTAAAATAAACATAGCCTTTTACAATTTTTTTCACTATGATTTCCTTTTTTTGTCCGTAAAGAGGCAAATAGCATAAAAAATGCAAATATTCAACCTATACTTGGAATGAAAAAAGTGCCCATCACTGGCTTTATGTGAATGAAGCCACTATATAATATGTTTACGTAACATGTCTAGAATTCAGACTACCGTGCGCAAGCGCAAGTGAAAAATAACTTGAAAAATACACGTTTCTGTACTCCATACTGTTTTCATAACATAGAATAAGCACAGCACAGTAATTCAAACATAGAGAACCCCCCTTTGCCATTACTTGCCGTACGCTACGCCCACTAGCAATGGGATTTGCTTGTCCCCTCATAAAAAGAGTAGCACTCCCTTTCAACGGGAAAACCAATTCGTTCCGTTGTGAATCGGGACTGAAGAGGGGTCGGAAGACAGATGAACGTCGTTAGAGCGCAATGACCGTCCACGTCACTCGCACCCCGCAACCCTCGCTAAGTCCTTGCCCGTCAAGACTGATTTCTCAAAGAGACCTTCTCCTAAAGGCCTCTTTCCCCGAGGGATTGCGGTTTTAAAGCGGGGTTTTGATACGCTCGAATCATTTCCCTTTTACTTAGGCAAATGTTTCCGGTGAAAATTGGCGAACGGATTACGAATTCACCGTGTGGTCTACGGACATCAGTCTCCAAAAAGGGTGAAAACTGAACATCGCAAAGCACTCTCACTGAGAGAATATTCTAGAAAGAGTGGTGTTAAAACGCTTCACGGATAAATATCAAAACTCGCCGAGTATTTAATTAGTAGACTATGCCATCGGGCAAGCTGGACAAGGAAGATACGTCAATGCAAAATCGCTGGAATATTTCTTTTTAAACTTCGGAAATGAATCCTTTCAGATTCTATGAACGCTAAAATAAATACCGCCAATTTGGCACTGCCTTTATGCATCAAATTCAAAGAAAATAAAAACTCAACCGCTACATCAGAGAAGCCCGCTAGTCAATACACTGTTCATAGGGAAACAAAGGCCATTAAATCAATAAAATATTAATTTTTTATAAGTGAATTTAAGCGAGCAGCCCCATTAAAAATTTATTCCCGGGGTGGCTTGGTAATTTATCTAGGCAGAGCCGGAGAATAACAAAAAAAAAAGGAATCGAGTCACATTCTGCCCAATAACCATTGAATCGATCTAAATACCGTGATTTTATATTTCTACATGAAAAAAAAACATATTTTTCTTCGCAGAAGAACCAAATGACCTCAACCACAGTACCCGTTAACCAAAGCTTTGAGTAAATACGGAATTTAATGAACGCCACACTTTAAAATCTTCACTGAATTATTCAAGAACGGCCAAAAATCGCAGCAGAGAGAAGGAGAAGTATAATAAATGGTGGAATATTTTTCCACATAATGCATCAAGTTTCAGTGCTATTATTGAATGTCTTTTGTTCTGATTATCGGGGTACACAACTTACATCCTATACTCAGATATATACATCCTTTTTCATCGATATCCATAGCTATGTCTCTTTAGATTTGAGGTTTTGGCGTATCTTTCCAAAATCAGACTGTCAGAGCAGATCGAATACTTCAAATATTTCTATCCGAGGGTAAACAGAAGATTACACGGTTTTATCTGAAGCATACAGGAATTGAGAGCCACAAGGAAAAGGAGTTTTCAAAAATTTTACAGCGTATTAAAAGTGTCAATGGGTATTTACATCAAGGTTGAAGTTCGCCATGACAAAAAATAAATCAGGATATCTCTGATTGGAACCTGAATTTACCGTATGCCGGGTAGGCTTGCTACCCAATAATATCACTAAGCCATCTTCTCATGGCGAACACCAGGATGTATTTTACCGAACACGGTGTAGACCTCTCAAGCCCACACTTTTAAAACAGAAATATTTTACTCAGAAAAATTTTTTAAAGGCGAATTTATTTTAACGAATTTATTTATTCCTTGACGTATTTAACTTTACACCCGAAAACGTGACTGAGTGCAGTCACTTGTTTCATGCAGTTAATAACTAAGTCAGCCTTGAGATGGAATTAATAAAAATAAAATGATGATTGAATAAATATATGAAAACTTACTGAAACCGACTGGAAAAATAAAATTCAAAACCTCATTTCATCCATTAAGTAAGATATTTGGTTTAGATTAAGTGTCGATTTACTATTCACTGGATGGTTATTTCAATTTCTGAGGTCACAATACGGTAAAATAATTTTTCTCACAAATCGACCTTAAAGTGTCGATTTTAAGTTGAATGTATATATCCATGCACAAGTTTTAATTAAAATATTAAACCCCAAAAGGACAATCGTTCATAAAATTGAGATAAATGTATCGAATATCAATGCTTGTAACGCCTAAATATATTGTTTTACAGGAATTTCAATACGCCGGTGTAAAATAAACTATTGCAAATGGAGAGAATAAAAATCTATATCAAATCGGAGTGGATTCCAATGACTGCATGTGATAGTCTCGCTTTAACAACATGCTCAATTTACATGAATATCTCCAGGCCAGGCCAGAAAATGGTTGGGGAAAACCCTCATACATACAAGTGGAGCCAAAGCAGACCTAATCAAAATAGACCAAATCCTAATTTTCCAACGACTGAATTGCGTTATTTCTGTCCATAAATATTCAAGGAGATGGTGAAGGCATTGCCCTCGCCTATAAATTAGAAAACAACCTATGTGAAGATTAAATATCTCAGCAATTGTAACTCGAATATAATAGCAACGTTTTTAATAATGACGATTTTTTCAAATGTTGCCCTATGTAATAATTGACATGCTCATTTCCAAGCAAATTTCTTAGCACAACACGGGAGCAAATCTTTCTATGAGTGCTTTACCAGGATTCATATAAGCAATGCGAAAAATTCGTCTTCTGGGGAGGTAATAAGGAAAAACGTACCTATGCGAGCAGAAAATGCATCATTTTATGCGCACCAACTTTCACGGGAGATAAAATACACTCGAAAAAATGTTCCACTGTAGCGAAATCGTTCACGCATGCACTTTTGATGGTAAAGTGCCTGGAGTAATCCATTCAGCCCAATTTTTTCGCATCCCCAAGCTGAATCTAAAATTCTATCATAACGCCTGATTGGACACCATGAATATGAACAGAAGAACTTCATTACAGGAAAAATAAGCAGCTATAAATACTCCTCGCCCTCCCTAGGGCCTTGGATCCCATATGGAAGGGTGGATGTGACGTTTGGAACGAAGGTAATTGAAATTTTCCATGCGGAAAGTATAGCCCAGGGGGAGATGTTGCAATCGAGTACTGCCGCTATTACGTTATAATATCGAGTCATGTTGGACCACCACACGAATAAAGAATATAATCCACGTTTTAATTTTTATTTTTCGATTGAATCGACTCTTCGTTGAAATTCAGAGCTAGCGGGACACACACAACGAGCGACAGGAGATCGTTCGCTTCAAACGAAGCGTGGTACCCTTAAATTCTCATCTGAGAGCCCGCACTTCACACAATGGAGGCACCAGGATCATTGAGAGCCACCGAAATGTAACCTATGCATTCTGAATATATCTCTCCAAATTGCTATCTTCCAATTATGGGGGCAATTTTTTGGAGAAGTTACGTTCTGCCAGGGGTTCACGACGTAAGTCATGGAATTTCATTATGCTTTTCGTAAAATGACAACCAAAACGCATTGTTGACACTATAAAGAAACTTAAAGTCCAAAACGTCTTTCGTAAACATAAATTATTACTTAAGTTCTGACAGAAGTGACTTACACAAAAACTTGAAAGGGTAATCCCGATTTAATGCCGTAAGCACAAAAGTTGAAACATTTGGAATCATAAAACCTGATTTTTTTTTATATTTCCTCCAACACTGAAAAATACCTAATAACGTGACTTATATTCCTGGAAAGCCATTGAATTGGTTATTTGGAAATTTATTTGCATGGAAATTAAATTATAAACTCCACTCTATTCATACCCTTTCACGAATTTTTCACATAATAATTTAAAATATTATAATTTTAAGGGAAAGAAAAAGAACACGTAGATGTGGGGTTGAGTGCCTAAAGAGGGTTGGGGTGGTTGAGAATATATATTCGAAGTTTTGAAAGAAAATGTGGGTAGATATTATTTACTATACACAATACAAAGTCGAATCTTGAGCCGATTCTTCTAAATTGAGTGTTCAGAGAATAAATGATTCAGACGATATCTTCGGCGTATTCCTATACCTATATGAAGTAGGATAATAAAATGAAGATCTAATGAAGGCAATACTTATTCCATCAAATTATGGTTAAAAGTAAAGTGAAATTAGGGAGACAATCTCACGGATTTAACAATCAAATATTCATCCATTGAAGGAAAAATATTTTAAAATATCAGAAAAAAATACGTACGTACCATGCATCTATGGAAGAAGGGAAAAGCTAAATGGAATATTGAGAATGAGTTGCGAATTAAATCTACTCCATATTATTCATCAATTATGTGCTTCCCATCATATACTGCCCTTTCCACCCTCATTGTTGTCTTTCTTCTTTCGTGGGCGTTTCACAGCAAGATCCGTTCTGAACGCCCCAAAATTGCGGCTTTTCGTCAACCCCCACTATATTCCCATCCGCTGCTGGCAACCAACGAACTGACGAAGCTGTTTAGCAGGAGGGATGTGAATTTCAAATTAGATCATGTCCATGTAGCGAGAGGGCGGTGAGGCTTGAGGCGAAGAGTGACGTGGTATAAGCGGTCGGGAAGTTAGTGTGTTACCAAGGCACTGTGGTGTTAAACTCGTACCTGAACGTCAGGAAGAGTTAAGAAGAGGAAGTGTAATCTTAAGAGAACGTAAACCTCCTGGTCTTTTTTTTTCTGGTGACGGATTAATCCCTTAAAACTTACTCCAGCACTGGTTCAAGAAAGCAAGAAAGCACTTTCCTTAAAGTTTTACGTTGGTGCCATGCGTTTCAACCGCTAGGTTATCATCAGAAACATAACTAGCGGTAGAATCACGTACTAGCAAAGAAAAAGCTGGTGGAAAGTAGGAAATATTGTATTCTTCAACTAATTTCTATTCTTTCCACTACATTTCGCCTGCCTCTGCCAATTTTATGCTAACTAACATCTTGAATTTTTCAGAGTAGGTACATACATAAAGTAGACCGTTGTAAAGGAGCATTCGGTGCTTTCCCGGAGAGTAAACTACATTAATGTCGACGTTTCAGTGTTCGACTCGGCCATCGTCCTCAGGTCCTATGAATCATCGTCCTATGAATCAGTAAAATCTATCAAAGCATGCATGGAGAAAAATATTTAGAAGGCCGAATTTGATAATTTTACATTTAAATTATCTTATCCCATAAATTTTTTTGATATTTGGGATACAGAAAAATGTTGAACTCTGTTTAACGAGAAAATTATAGGTCGATACCATACTTTTTACAAATGTTATCCATCGCCAAAAAAACAATGGTCGATAGGCAGGTAGGCATCAACTTGCGGAAAGAAAAGATAGCCTGAGTGCAGGGAGTAGCGTGTGCGTATTTTAAGACTCACGTACCATAAACGATCGCTTAAACTGGACCCAAGACTTCCGCTTGACCGGGATATTTTTGCGGCGAAACACTCGTTTTAAGCACCGCAAAACTTTGCATGCCTATCAGTGGTATCATGGTGCCGGAACGCGCCTGAACTATTTTCCGGCACTGGTTAACAAAAGACAAAATAGTGAAATACATTTTCATCAAATTTTTTGCCACAAAATTTTTTATGCATACCTACATTCGTCACCAAAACCAAAAAAATCTAATAAAATTTGAATATTGCAAGTTATAACTTGCAATAAAAAACACACAGAGTAACATTTCACTTCTAAAAAAGTTAAGGAACGTTCCGGCGCTGCTAATTTTGCTATGACGTCATTGATGCCTACATCTCTACCTGCGGTGTTTAGTCTCTTTTGATGATGCACAACCCATAAAACTTAAAACATGTCGTCTGAAAATAGGTAAGAAAAAAAGGTATTTTTTCCAAATTTGCTTTTATTATAATAAAAAAGTTACACATGAGAAAATACTGCGGCAAAGTTTTAAATTTGAGATTCAGGCAAATGCACCATTGTGTCGAATTTCTATGCGCTGTAAATTTCAATTTAACGAGTTTTCATGAGGATTTCGCCATCAAAATGACTGTTCGAGATTGAGAAATGCTTATTATCCTTACGATTGAGGAATTAAGAAGATTATCTTGAAATTTTCAGGAAATATAAAGTGGACCCTCGTTAAAATTTGATTGTACCACTAATTTGTAAGTATTACATTAGCAGTTTCTCAAATTTAAAATGCTTGCCTGTGAGATAGGGGCATATGTACAGTAATGCAAACAAAGTCCAACTCTAAGTGAACTGAAAATTGCAATACGATAACGTGTATTTTCAACGAGTACGATAAGGACGATGGAAGGGAGAAACACAAGACACCATTTGCATTCATCACACAGAGAGTGAATTTAACTAAAAAAAACTTCATCTACCCACTGAAGGGTGTAGCGGAGAATAGAGAAAAAAGACGACTCGGTGAAAACCAGCTTAAGAGCTGCTGGCAGAAGAAATTACCTTCAAATTACACGGGCACAAATGAACAAAATGGTACGAATATTTCACTATAGTATTCTCCGGTCGACCGCTAAAAGAGTTATTACCCACTGCACATTTAAATGAGTCTACGAAAATCACCACTCGCCTCGCTTTCAGGCATGATGATCCGAAATAAACAATAACTAGGCCTGTTTAACGAAATTTATGTTCATGGTGGTCTATCAAATTTAAGACTATCCAATGATTTACCTCGCGATTGAAAATAATTGAAAATGGATGATTGATGGATAGATATCCACTCATCGTCTCGAAGCAAGCAATTTTTGGAAAATCATTAAAATGCACCCTTCAAACATAGCGACAAAAACCAAGCGTCGACGTGACAAACTCGGAACTCCTCTACGTAGACTCCCCACTGAAAATATTTGACTTCAGGAAAAGGGAGAAATACACATTCGTCGACATTTCAGCAGGTCCCGCTGGCATCCGACCTCAATTTCCCCGCGCGAAGCACAAAAACACTTCAAAACCCCTCGCCACTCAGCTCTTCGAAGGCAGAGGAAGAAACGACACACAGCAATGCGTTTGTGACGCGAGGATAGTGAAAGGTGGGGGAGGAGGGGGGGGGGGGAGAGAGAAATGGAAGGGGTAAAAAAGGGCGGTAGAAGGGGAGACGGAGCAAATGGCTTTTTTGCCAGGGCTTATGATGGAGAATCACAAAGAACCAAGGGACACTGAGAGAGAGAGGAAGGAATTAAGATAGGGAAGAGCCTGACCAGGAAGGCTGAGCGATATTTCGACGGATCCACGTCCATCACCGAGGATGGTGATTCTGTAGCAGCAACGACGCAAAGACGATTAAATAAAACAGCACAGCACATCCTTCTGATGTGCCATCCATTCGCACAGTACCCCTGCACACGAAAATGATGCTAGAGCTTATGTTTTTTTCTTCTTTCGTGCTACATAAACAGGCAGTATTCAATATTTAAATGTTAGGATGGATGCAACTTTCCTACGCGAGGCATTTTAATGACGTACCTACCGGATGGCTGCAGCATGGCCACGCTTTCGATGATTTGACGCTATTTTGATGAGTGGTTTTAGCTTTAAGAACTAATATCCCGATCCATGTAAGATCTGATATTTTAAAAAATGAGGAATTAAGGAATACTATAACGACGACTGCAACTGCTCTTTTTCTGATGAAGCGGATATAGAAAGTTGCAGAAATTTGAGAAAAGCTGCGCATCTAACTAGCATGAAATTCTATTGCTATATAAATTGACTTTCTAGATAGATACATTTACTTGCTTCTGAGTTAGGAGTCACTAAAAGTGAGATAAAGTTGATACTTCCTGCTGACAATCTCAAAAGCTAGTGCTTTAATCGTTCGAACGTTATTAACTACTGCTGAATTACGATTCAGATGTAACATGAATGGAGAGTTAACGAGAAGCATTTTGGTGAATTTCATTTCTGAGGGACCCTCTTGGGTTTTCCGATCTTCATATTCAAGCCGAAGTCTACAGGATTCCTTCACCGACAGTAATTGATAGGAAGATGAAAAAACTGCCATATCTTGAGACACGATGGCCAGATGCTGAAAATCGCCGAGAGACAAGTAGATGGAAAGAATGGTAAAGGAACACTGCGAATAAAGTACATGGAGCAGTCGACAAAGAAAGTGAAAAATTAGAAATATGTTGGTGTGAAAAGATTACCTATAGGAGAATTATGTTGAGATCTGCGTCAAACCAATCTTAGGATTAAACAGTGATGATGAGGGTATGAAAAAAGGTGGTTTACCTAATAAGGGTAGAAGAAAAAGCGAACTGTAGAGTATCATATTCCATAGAATGAACTGTTGGGTAGATAATGTCATGCGACGTAGCAATTAGGCGAGAGATGTAATAGAAGGATAAGCTGAGAGAATATTCCCCCAATGATGACCAAAGGATAAATACTGGGGACAGAAAGGAAAGACAAAAAGAAAAAGGACATCAGGAAAATGAAGGAAATATTTCCTTCAAGATATTTCTTCTACATTACTGCAGACGTACATTCCTCCCTTGGGAAAGGACGTCTGCAGTATTCCTATCTTAGGATTACATTGCCTAATTAATAATAGAATTGACCATTGCAACATTTGCCGGTAATCCAAACATAAAAATTATACATTTGAGAAAATAATGAGTTTGAATTTTCATATTTTAGATAGACGTTAATGTTAAGAAGTCTCTTATTAGCATTCCCGGAAAATTTCAACGTGATATCGTTACATAGCGTAAGGTTTCCGGTTCAACTTTGTAGAATCACGGTGTAAGCGAAATAAAATTCCCTCCGTACAATCCACACTGACTGTGTATATTTATTAACACCCACCATGGTAACGACATTGTTATATCTTTATAAGGGACATTGATCCACCTCGAATCTTTGCTAACGATAACAATATCGAAACCATGAGGTTAATTAATATTCACTTCAGTGTGGAATGTTCAAATCAAATTTTATATTCCTATGCCATTGCAAGTTATAAATGAGCAATATGCTACCTAAACGGACCGACGCGTCGCGGCGGAGAGAGAATGAAACGTCCTCTTAAAAGGGAAGGCTTATGGGCCTTCAAACATTAATACTATAGCCCCTGAGCAGACGAGAAGTAGATTTATTTCATCCTAATGGAGACGAATAGAAGGACAATGTGCTTGGTGGCAGCACTGTAAAGATGGAGCGGGACATTCAATAACCTTATTGTTACGAGTTGAAGAACGCTGAAATCCGAGGTACTAGGTCAGTAATTTTCACTGACCTATAATTAAGCGAGCATAAAAAAGGTCAGGTTTTTTATCGTTGCAACTTTCTTGCCTCGAACACGTGGTTCGTGATGTTGCATTGGAAAGCGCTGACCACTGCATTTAACGTCAATCATTTGCATTCCCCAAAGTAACCACATTTCGCAACATTATTTTGACAGCACACATTGGTCCCGAAAAGGTGGGAAAAAAACAACCATGGCATTTATAATGCTGGTTTATTCCATTTGGAATACTTAGACTTAAATGTGAGGTATCTTTTGCAGCAAGAAACTGGTATAAATAAAATAACATTGACGAGTCACTAACAGGTAAAGATAAAATTTGTTCACTCAGAATGTACCTATAATCATTTCTTTTAATCCCTGGAGTGAATTCAGTTTTTCTCCGATTTAATTGAAATATACTTACTCTATTCGGTCACAAAAATAAAATGAAAAATCAAATTTTCGTCAAAAGACCGTGTATCATCCAATTTTTAAATATTAATAATGAATGGAATATTTAAAATATTTTTTGAAACATTTCATGAAATAATATGGAAAGCTAATTAGTAATGCAGTTTTACGCCTAGTTTTTTAATTAGAGTTTCACATTAGGGTATTACTCTATTTTTTAGATCATTCTACCAACCAACTATTCTTCCCTCAAGGACGGTTTTAAACATTGGCTCCTCGCACAGCACTTTTTTCATAAAAATATTCTGTCCTCTACGGAACTAAACTACACGTTTCCTCTCCTCACTCAGTATTTCCAGCATTTCATTGTTTCTCTTTTCCGTCCACTTCACATTAAAAAACTATAAAGCGCATTTTTGCACAAAATATTTTCAACTATAAAGTAAAAGCATCCGCAAATTCACGACATGTCACAATATAAAAGGGCCCACTGTATGGTACCTCGCAGGAAAATACGTCATTAAAAAGATTTAGTGAAACCACCGTTACAAAATAGCGCCGATGCTACTAGTCAAAAACATCGCTCTACGCACATGCATGTTTGATAAAATCAATATGATCAAAGCATCATACAGCCTATTACCAAATATGCAACTGTTACCAAGGTTAATAACAGAGAAAACTAAAAGAAGTTAAAAAAAGCAATACCCTGTTTTTGAATATTTGGTCCCAACACTGCAACTGTAATCACTATTGTTATTCGAAATAAAACAGGAAAAAATAATTAAGAAAAACTTCGAAGGTATTAAAAACTTTTCACAATGAGGCACTGTTTTTTACTTCCATTTTTTGTACCTTGATTTCCATTTTTATTTTTTTAACTTCCACACGTCAATAAATAACTATATAATAACATTAAAACCATAATACATAAAAATAATAACAAAGCGCTGAGAATCTATATAGACTTCAATTAAAGGAACAACACTAAATGAGTTTTTTACCACTCAAGTTGAGGTGAGTCAAGCCACGTGGAATATAGTGTCTTCCATAATCGTACATTTAACCTTGCTATACTTATACGTATATGCTGCCCGCCTAATTGATCTCTCCTTTAATTGGGGCTTAGAGAGATCCGACAACTACAGTTGTGGCGGGGAGTGAATGTCGTGGGAAGGCACACGGACCGAGAGACTATGGAAGATTGAAAAAATGAATTAAGAGTAACTTGGCAGTTGTTAAAAAAAGCTTCTCTCGATGAGGCACTGTTTTTTTACTTTCGTCCCTTGATTTTCAATATATTCTGAGACTTTTACGGATGTAAGACCGGAGAAAGAGAATTTATTCATATTTGAATTAGAGGAACAAAACTTAATAATTATTTCAAAATTAAAGGATTTCACGAAACAAGTGACCTTGTACGCAGTCACGCGCATGGGTGCAAAGTTATATGAATCGAAGGCGGAAGTTCGCCATGAAAAAATATTTGAATTATCCGGTATGCGAACCCGGATCTCCCAAGTTCCCCTAATTCATCTTTGGTGCATTTAATTTTTCAGAATCAAGTAGAGGTGAGTCAAGCCACGTTTAAATATATGGTCTACCCTTATATGCAGCCCTACCCGTGCACTATGCTTATATATGCTCCCTACTTCATCACGTTCTCCATGAATTGGGGACAGGAAGACCCGACTACTATAGTTGTGGCGGAGGGTTGGGTCCGTGGGAAGGCACACGGACCGAGAGACTAAGAGAGTGTTTGTTGTGGGAGGAGGGGGAGCAGAGAGGAGTCCGCCCGGTTGATGTGGTGGGACAACGGGGGACTTGCCACGTGTCAACATGAAACCAGCCACCACAACGCTCCTCTCTCGGCTAAAAAGAAGAAATGGTAGATATGGGAAGAATGCGGACTCTTGGAGGGGTGCATAAGGGTTTTGAGGGGGGGAAGGGGACCCCGATGGAATAACCTCCATGGCTCTCATACATTTTTTTCTCTTCTCCTTCTATTATTCTATTCTTTTTCTTTCCTTTATCTCGGGGAGGGAGGGAGGGATGCAGAGAAGGCAATGGGAAGGACATGCACACATCATGGAAGGGGCAATTTACCGGAATATCAGATAGACCACGCTGCCGCACATCCGTACTGGAGGAGGTCGACAAGCAGGGGAATGGAAAGAGACTTACTCATCCCAACTCGGGATCTTGTACGGAGATGTATGGGATGCCGTCGACCCAGATGGCAGACATGATACGTTGGTGAGTAATATCTACTACTGAAAATAATGTATCTATTGATAATGGTGTGTTGGATAACGCATAAATTCTTCGTAGACATCCTAATAAATTATTTCAATTCCGAATCCAAAAGTCTAAAATCAAATTCCCAAATTCGAAATGGAAATTCCATTAGATGCCGTGTTCAGGCACGTAACGAGAAGTAAAGGCAACGAGATTTCCATTATCTATACTTATCAGCAACGAATCAAGCTTTTTATCTGATATGAAAAAGAAAATTATGAATGAAGAAAATTCTCAAATACGTTTCAAAAATTGTTAACAAAAAGGCGGAGACCTTTTCATTTTCTTCATAAATATTTTTCATAAAATAAAAATTTACATTGACAAACTGATTGGATTTTGATTCTAAGAAAACGAGAGTTCCAGAATGTTAATGTGAAAAATATTATAAATAATCTATCAATTTGAGAGGGTGAGTTGAATAACGATTGAATTCTCCACCGATGTGTCAATATGAAGTTTTTCGATGCCGAATCCAAAAATCAAAATACAAATTCCCAAATACAAAATCGAAGAAACCATGCTCAGGCACGTAGCGAGGGATTAAATTAAAGATTTATTCGTTAGGTACTTATCAGCAACAAATCCTTTAGCTTAATATTTGATACAAAACAGAAAAAATAAGAATGATGACAATTCTCAAATGTGTAAAAAAAATTGTTTATAATAAGGCAGTTTTTTTTTATTTCTCCCTAAATTTGGAGTATAAAATAAAAATTTATTTTTAGAGACTGAATTTCGACTACAAGCTTTGGGAACTTTAACCCCTACGTATAATAATTTCTTACTAGGTGACGACTATCCGCGATACATATGCTGCGAAGACTATAAGCCGAGGGGTATCTGTCATCTAACACTCCATTTTTCGGAATTTGTTGTTATCTACCCATAAAAAACGATGACTTAAACTTCCAGAATCATGCAAAAAAGGTATATTTGCTAATTTATTGTTTTCATAGGTGTATGAATAAACAATATAATATTGGGATAGGCAATCCACATACCTCCCAAACTTCTAGCTAAGCGGCTGTCCAGTATTAATTCCAAAACCGTTTGTTAATCGATGCTACGTCCAAAAATTTGTAAAAAAAGATTCTTTGAATTATTTAATTAAGTTTTACATTCACAATTTTTAGCTTTCCTGAGCTCACGTTATTAGCAGAACTACGTCACCTTTTCCTCTAAAACCAATAATAGCAAATTTCCTCCAAAACCGGTATTCATGTTTGTGATTAAAAATAGTATTAGCAAATGGTGATTGATTTTGAAAGGTGATGCAATTTCTATTCGCATGTTACCTACACGTCGATAGTGATAACGATTTATATTACTATAACAGTTTTGAGATACATACTAAGATAGACAGTTCACATCAAACTAGATGGTACTCACTCGTCTGCGGGGTTTTCTGCTCCAGTTATTTTATATTTTAATGTTTACATCCTTGAAATTTCATGTACTTACATTGTAAACATAAAGGTGGGCGTGGTAGTAGAAGGGGTTGAGGGATTATCAGCTGATCAAAGGGCTCTCCGGTTCAAAAACCAGCGGATGCCGTCGGACACCCCCAAACATAAACCTAAAGAAGTGGTAGGAGGTCCTCGGAGAGCAAATCCACTCATCCACGCCGTGTGTGAACTTCACACGACTGCGGCCTTGTCGGGGTTTATTTCCTTAGCATTATTTTCTTATTATTAGCTCGAATAAAACGTAGGTTATAAAATAAACTCTATAATTCATTGCTTTTTTTATTTTAGTTTACGTGCATATATTTTCTCGTCTTCCTGTTTTTAATTCATAACTAGCACCTTCTCTCATAGCTTAGTAAGTTCCAGCTATTAACTCCAATCCGCTCAGGAAGCTTCGATAGTGGTAGCATATGTCGGAATACTTTCTTCACCAACATTAAAAAAAAAACACATTTGAGCTTCACGGCTTGAACTCCAAGGCGGCTTATTGGAGGAGCCAGCATTTCGTTTCGTTGGAGGCGGAATTATATGGCCACTTTTGTCGCGCTTTTCAATTGTAAATCGGTTTCCAAAAATAATCGCCACGCGGTGGGAGAAAAGTTGAGAGTGGTCCTTTTATTCTCAACATTCCCTACATAAAATGTATGATATCACGCGGATTGGTATTGAAAAGTGTTGGCATTATGTATTTGAAATACCACATTATCACAAATACAAATTTCGGTTAACAACCCCAAGCATAGCTCATTTCTCCGGAAAATTCGTATCGCTCTGACGAGTGGCCGCTTATGTGAATCAATTAAAATGAGCAGTTGTTGATAATGCATTTAGAAACTAACTGGAGAGTTCTTTGTTTAAAAATTTGGTGGCATTCTGATCAAGCAAAACCAGATAAGATTGATCATTTATTTAAAAAATATTCCCAATAAAGACCCTTACCAGCATTTGATAATAACAACGCGATAATATACTAGCCACGCCGTCATTTCAAAAGAAAAGATTCCATCAACAAGCAGTAAGTGAAACATATATGGAAAGAAGTAATTATCAAAATTCAATTTCAAACCTTAATGACAGTAAAAAACTATGGGGATTACTCAAAAGTCACCCAGTATAATTGGAAAATAACAACGCAATAACATCCTTGTCACGTTGTCATCTCAAAAGAAAATATTCCATCAACAATCACTCGGTGAAGTGTGTGGAAAGAAGTAAATATGAAACCTTAATTTGAAAGCTTGCTGAAAATTAACTAGCTATGGGAATTGTTTCCACTCCAAGCAAATAAAAGATAATGTCCATCGACCACTGAAGCTAAAATTTTCTCAAAAGACACCCGCTAGAACTGTAAAATAACAACGCAAAACACCCTTGTCTCGTCGTCATCTCATAAGAAACGAATCCATCAACAAGCAGGAGGTGAAACTGGTGGAAAGAAGTAAATATGAAACCTCAATTTGAAAGTTTGCTGAAAGTAACAAACTATGGGGATTACTTCTGCCAGCACAAAGAGCAGTAATTATTGGGAACACAAAAACTCATTTATGACTTCGGTTGTTACCTAGACAGATGAATGAAGCACAACGACCACTGTGAACATATGCCTTTGAATTCAGAGTGATGAGATTAAAGGAAGAGAGGGGTTTGAAAGGGTAGGCGAGCCCTCGGTGAAAACGGATACGGCGAGATTGGATGGGCGTATGAGCTTTAACACAAAGAACTTCCTATGGCTTTCTGAGGGAGCATGAATAGACCAGGCGAAGCAGCAGATGTCGCTTGTTTAGCTGCCTCGACTCGACGTATAATCTGAATGATTTCCACTGAGCTTCCGTCCAAATCCGCTATGCGCTAAGCATTTGTGTACAGGGCCAATCTGAGTTTTATGATGGGAGTTACACTCGCTTATAAACAGAAAGAATGGGATTCACGACGACTTCGTTGGAATAACCAGTGTTTCAGGCTAATGCAGTAATAAAAGTCTCTTCAGTACCCAACCTATGCTTACTTTTCTGATTTCCGCCCTACACTGCATAAAAATAAGATGGCATCCAGAAATTATCCAGCCCTTCTTTCATTGGATGATACATAGACTCATACTAGTGAAAAGTAACAGGTGGCATTCAAATTGGCCATTTCAAATTGCTCAAGGTTATACATTCAATGAAATATAATCCAGTTATTTTTTTATCTTTAAACAAATAACATCCTCAACGTTGACTGAAGCGTACCATTTCCTCATTTATTGACGTGAGCCAACCGTACTTTTAATTATAATTTTAATTATAAGTTAGGAAAAAAAAGAAACTTGCAAGAAGCAAATAAGCAGCATTAATTATTTGATTCCCATATATTGCTCCCATTTTGGAATTTTACCTCAACTTAAAGCAAAACAATTGCAATCAAAACAACTAATACATACGGTGAGTATATAAGTATAACAAAACATAATTAATCAGGCATAGTATGAATATGAAATATCCAAGCGACCTTGAAGTGAAAAAATGATCGTTTCTTCTTTTTTACAACGCCTATAGTGTCACAAATTACGTTGTTTTTCAATTTATCAGAAGAAATTTAGTTAGAAAATATCCACTGTAAGACTTAATTATTCACAGGAACCAATCTATGAGTTTTCAAAACAATTTCACGATAACTGGTTTGACTCGACAAATCAATACAAAATTTAACCCAGCATGTAAGGTTTCACAAACTTAAGGAATTCTTAGTAACCCAAGGGCGAGTGACATGTGCAAGTGTTCCGAAGGCTAGAGCATGCGATCAGATGAACTTATATGTATGCCTTGATCCTCAGATATTTTCCCACAGAGTGGAACGATGTCTCTAGTGATTTAAAGGAAGCTGAAAAAATTAAAAGGCGATAAGCATATTCAATTTCGGAAAGATGAAGTATAATACTTTTCTATCCCTATGGCATTTAACTCATTTATCAAAGCCAACATTTGAACTTTTTTCCTCACAAAACTTTTTATGAGCACTGAAGAACTATAAGGCTTCAGAAAGAGAGGGTAAAAACTTTTTCCAACTATTTATGCCGATATCCTCAAATTCCCACTCAAAATCACTAATACATGCTATTTGAGATCGTTTCTGAGACCCGTTGAACACTCATTTGGTTTTGTGGTGGACTAAAAGAGGCATCTCCTCAATTGAAAAACAACCTGAATTAGGGTAACCAAAATACCAGCAAAGTATACTATCCCCCGATAGTTAAACAATCCGTTGTTAAGGTAGTAAAATACTTAAATAAGGAAGGGATTCTTTCTTGACAAATCAGCAACTATGCTGAAGCTAAAACATTTCATTAAACTGCTTCTAGAACCTTCAGCAGCACTTCAGCTGCATCCTTTCAGCAATTGTGAATTGGCTTAGGCCCCCTCAAGCAATGTTATAGGAAAACTCTTTATCCTCAGTCCATATTTAATATTTCCCTACCTTATTACATTCCTGCTCTATCTATTGGGAATCGCAAGAGAAAATTTGCTCCTGGTCATGATTCACCCTCTTTCTCCTCTGGAAAAAATTGAAAGAATGTGGTCGGAGGGATTTGACTATATTTTTGCTTATCTAAAAACCCCTCGGGCTGAAACAAATAAACAAATGTGAAATCCCGTGAAAACAATAGACGTATTGTAAGGAAATCTAAGGATGGGTGGACTAAGGCAAAATTCATTTCGACTAAAGAGAAGAGAGTAAAACCATTATGACAGAAACGTCTGGCGTTGGAGTTGGCAAACAGTTGAGTGAGGAAACAGAAAACGCAGTTTGCCATTCGCAGCTTCAGCCACGAGAAAAATAGCTGCTTTTCAGTTGACAACAAGGGATTGTGACGTCAAGTTCTACCACGGAAACAGTACGCATGCTTTTTGGGCACAGGACAAAATCAGCAGCATTAAAATACGTTACATTGGATTAATGGCCAACATGAAACCTATACTATTATCACTTAAATGGTATGATAAAAAGTGATTAAATATCAATCCAGTACACAAAAACAAAAAAATGAGGAATCTATCTTAATTTAATGGTATGATTATCACAAAAAATAAAGAAATATCAATCTATTAAGTTAAATAAATGAGGAATCTCAAAATGGAAATAAAAAAATAAATACAGCTTTCTAGGATCCTAACGTAAGCACAATAGAAAAGGGAGCCACTTCCTCAATTCCTCTTCCCCTGTCCATTGCAGCCGTGCCCATTGTCCTGACACCCCCCGCCACTTACCCCCGAGGCAGTTCTTACAAGCGTAGATATAGATAGATGAAATTATTCATCGAACTCCTACCCCAACGCCAACATTCCCTCACCCCCTCACCGATCCATCTCCCCAACGTTTCCAGACTCGGTTCCCCTCCGTTCAATTCCAATTCTACCCTTCTGTCTCAGTCCTATTCTCTTCCCACTGCCAACTCGGTTCCATCATCCCTTCTCTGCGTGGACGTTTTTATCATTTCTCCCAAACCCCAACAAAGCTCCCCTCTTCACTGTGAGTCTTCCAGCATTCCTTCCTATATTTTTTGTACACACTCCCTATGAACCTCTTCTCTTGTTTATCCCTTTTCCCTTTCCTTAAAGTCTCTCTTTACTTAATCGCTTCTCCTTCCTTTGCTACAGCTACGATTCCTCGCTTCCAATTGCAGGCATTCTCGCAACGACGTAAGCACCATTTTTTGTCGAAATTTTTGTAGGAAATGAATTCCGGAGAGATGTAGAGAATATTGAAATAAAAGATCGTTGCACTTTTACACAATTATTTGATGCGTACGCGCTAAATACATATGAAAAAGTGCAACTACCTTTTATTTTGATATGTTTAACTTCCTTTCGGTATATCAGGCCTCAATCGGTTTGACTCATTACATATAGAGGTTTTCCAATACTGGCAATTGAAAAAAAAACATTGGTGAATTCAGTACTAAGACGACTTATGTGCCGACACATAGAATCATCTGAAGGGCACTATATATCAGTCTCAAGTGACAGTTCATACTTCATACCACCTGTGGATGACATTAGGTGTCGAAAGGTGGGTTTTCCCAACAAAACTCTATCAGGAGTTCACCTCAGACTTTTTTCATTTATCCATTATTTGTATCATACATTTTCCATACTCACACTTCAGCGAACCGTTCCCTAATCCTTCCCACACATTTTTGGCTCCTAATACTCTTTGCCTTCCTTCCTCTTGCACTCTTTTCCATCTATTCTGCGTAATGGATCTCATTCATCGATAAACTTGAGCGCAATCGGAATAAAAATATATTTATCATAATCAAGCGCTTTATAACAATCGCTTCAAAATCGAAGTCCTTTTAACCATACATTTATTTCAATGCTACAGCAACACTGCACTCGATCAATTAGCGAACCTCCCATTTTCGAACCGATGGGTACGGTTTCACAGGTAAATTCTCATCAATGGAGCCTAGTTTTCCAAGTAGTTTACTTAATACTTCTATGTAAAACCTAAATTAAGTACTAAATGTTGCCATGTATTATAAAGAGGGGAAGGCATCGCTTTCATATAAATCTTTTGGTAGAGAAAAGGTAAAGAAGGGAACGAATTGAAGAAAAAAGGGTATTTTAAAGGACCAATCACTTCTGATTGACTGAACTGATCCTAACATATCAATTTTTATACAGCTTACGCTTTCATATTGAAAATAGGAAGGGTATAAAGAGTGTCTATAATATAAAGGTATAGATTCATTACTTGAGCTAACTGTGTATACCCTGCTAACTCTCAAGCATGAATATTTCTTTATTTTTCCAGCGATAATATTTCCATATTTGAGATATAGGTGGTTATTCAAACGGGAGTACTGTACGTGCTGTTATAATTTCAAAATGACATTATAATTTTTAAGTATATAGAACTTCAGGAACAAATATTACCAATCGCAACTAAGTGAAGTAGTCTCCTAGTGAAGTATTATCAAATCTAAATATCTAAAAGGAAAGGGGTACTAAGTAAAAAAATATATTTTTCTAACCTACTGACCCTCATCCGAAATAAACCGTGGTAGGACGATTTGAATACTATATCCCGGTATTTTCACAGCGGTGAAATTTCCATATTTGAATAATAGGTGGTTATTCAAAGAGATGTTCTCTATGTACAGCGATAATATCAAGATTAAATAAAAATTTTTGAACATGCAGTACTTCAGGAATAGATACGACCAATAGAAACCAAGTGAAATGTTCTCCTAAGAAATCGTATCTAAAAAGAGAGGGATACTAAGAAAAAATATATATCTCTAATGTTGTGACCATCATCCGCAATATACCGTAGTGGGTCGCGTCTCTCATTAAAACCGTCCTCAACAGTTCCATTCATTTTTTTTTGTCTTCCCTTCCCTTGGCCAACTTCCCCTTCGCCTTGGTCAACCTCTTCTAAAATTCTTCCCTCCACTTCTCCACCCTTTCTTCTTTTTCCTAAACCTCTGGCATTCAACCCTCCAAAGCTCTTATTATACACATATCTCCTTCCTTTACCCTGGGTCGACTTCTCCTCTTCTTGTCTTCTTTACCTTCTAGTAGTCGACTAACCCTCCGTCAAAAACTTTGTTTGATTTGTGGCGCATTATATTTTTTTCTGAAATTTTAATGCCTCACCCGTTCTTTTGAGGTGATGGGAGTTTCCTTCGAAGGGCACCGCCCCCCTTTTTGGTCGATGGGAAGTCCTTCTCCAAGGTGTATTCAACGCGAGGTGGGTGGCTTTAAGAGGGTGGGCAAACACTGGAAGAAACGGCTGGAAACCGGATTTTGTGTGTGCCAAACCTTCTCTTTTTGTCCCAGGGTTCCTGGGTGGTACTCTCACTGTATGGAAGAAAGCGGCGATGCAGTGTTTCCCGTTTCCTCTGACAATCGTTAAATAGGATTTTATAAAAGTCATGCGACTCAACCAGGAGTACAACGGACATTTGGGCTTCATCATCGACTTCGCTCATAGTGTTGAAATACTAAGATTGGTATACTACAGCGAGGGATTCCTCCTTCCTGGCGATTCCG
Organism: Ischnura elegans; assembly: GCF_921293095.1. Lineage (NCBI taxonomy): Eukaryota > Metazoa > Arthropoda > Insecta > Odonata > Coenagrionidae > Ischnura > Ischnura elegans. The sequence goes on from NC_060252.1 coordinate 60,283,163, forward strand.
TTTTATCAGCACCAAAAAGTTACTTACCTCTCGGGTATGCATGGGCGTACCCAGCAAGGGGCAAGGTGTGGCAGTTGTCCCCCCAGAAGCAAAAATCGCAAAATTCTTTGAGGAAAATCAGGACCGGATTGAAACAAAAGTTTTTAAGTGCTATAATAATTTTAATCAATAACTAATAAAGCACTATAATAATTTCCTTAAAATGTTGGTTTCATTCACCTCAGCCGTGTTGAAATGTCACAACTTGAACGACCATGGTTTCCCCCCCCCCCCTAGTTTTCATCTTGGGTGCACCTTTGAGGGTATGTTCCTTTAATTTTTACATCAAATTTCAAAATTTAAGAGCCATATTCACACAAGAAGATTGAGCAATATTTATTCGTAATCGATTGGCTACAAAAAGAGGTAACGAAGGCTGCCACAGTAGAGCATTAAAATTTGGGGTTCAACTCGAGGAAAACACAAATTAATTTACTTGAAAAGAAAACAAATATACGAGTCCTAACTATTTGAAGATGTTCCTATTATTTACCTATCGCAATATGCAAATATAATCGCATGGATTTGTTCAATCAATATCTTACAGCATCTACATCAGGGGATTAAAATCTGATGAAACGAATATATACTTCAGGCATCCGAAATAAATCTCTTATGAAGCCTTTCATGTACCTGGCATATAAATTCATTTTACTCAATATAATATTGACTCAATCACTTTGGGACACAATAATTTGAATCGAAAGAATAGAAAATATTAAATGTATAAAAGAGGAACTTATAAACAAAATTTCACGCCTAAGGTACTTTGTCACAAAGAAATTGGGCTTTGTCGATTATTATCGATAAACGCGTGATTTTTTTAGGCGGATTGGTAAAAAATGAGTTTTCCCAACAAAATGGAGACGTATGAACGGTTTAATGTATGACAAACAGGCTAGGTTTAAATACTCAGGCAAATTTGAAGCCAGATAATTAGCACACTTTATGAATATGGACAACTGTTGCTTACACTCCTGTGGACAAATACATCTTCAATTAACACCCAGCCGCAGAAGAATCAGGAAACTGAGGAATGTAGTGATTAATAACGGTCAATAAACCCTAGGGCACTCACGGCCAGAGAACCTTCTGTATATTAGCGGTCTCGGTTGCGCATGCACAGTAAATAAGTATCATGCGTTCTAGTTGAGGTTACTATAAAATTTTATCTTATTTAAAAAAATTCATTCAAAACGAGATAAAATCCGGGTTCAAAAACATTTAAAACATAGCGTACATTTATTAATCCATGTTTACAATAAGGGATAAAACTTATGCACGCACAATATAACTATATGCGCTTTTACATTTACGTAAAAAAGTGGAAAGAGATGTACACAGATACAAGGGCTTTTTGTAGTAATTTAATACGTACGTTATTCACTAATTGATTTTTTTATGAGCGACTCCTCTAGTTTATAATTAAATTGGCTGGCCTAGTATAAATAACTCAACGTAGGAGTTAATAGTTCACTGATGCGAATAATAACATTATGGTGTGGAAAACTGTTTGTTAAGAAATATTTAAGGATGCTGGAGAAATGTAAAAAAACAGTCTGATACTTCCTAAAAATTTCCAGATGACAGCATGAGTTTTTTGCGAATGAACCGCCTTCGAGCAGAAGTAGGTATGCGTCTTTTTTAAATGATGAGCTTCATGAACATTAAATCTTCATGCTCGCGATAATTTCAACGTCTTGAGGCGCCAAATTCCTCACTGAAACGGGGCGTGAATTCAGACGGATTTCTATCGCATTACCGGATCGGATCTTTCGCTCGGGGGAAGAGCTGTTTCGATTTTGGGCCAGGAAAGGAACTCCCCCCTCTACCTCACGGACACGGATCCTCCGAAGCGCCACCGCATCAAAAATACATTGGAATTAAGAAGGCTCTCGCTCAAGAAGGAGCGGTGATGTAAGGAGAGGCGTCAGGGAAACAAATTGCAACGGCGCGGCGGAAATAGGAGGAGACGCACGGAAGGGACGTGGATGGACAGACAGACAGACGGAGAGGGAAAGGAAAGCGAATAAGGACACTTTTCTAGAGATAGGTTTTTGGAGGGCTTTGTGATGATAGAGGGATACGAAGGAGGTTCAGAGAAGGTAAATGAGGCTTTAATTTTTTCTCAGTGTTCCAATTTTGAAACAAAAATCCTAATCTCAAGAATTGACTCTCTTCTTTTCCGATCATTTTTTCCGATAGATCTTTTTTTTAATAATATGACTTCCATTAATTAGCAGGGGGTATCATAAATGCTGCCATTATTGTAATTTTATTGCAACTTCTTTTAAGTAATTTTTAAAAGTAAAACAATAAAATGTTTTCCATACTTTGGTAGCGCGACTACTTTCATCAGATTAAAAATTAATTATAATGTATTTTTGTATAAAACATTTTTCCCAAAAACTTTAGTAGCTTTATACACTGAATAAGTAGGTACCTAGAATTTTGAAAGATGACGAAGATATAAAGAGAGCAGATATTTTTCTCACGTCTTCCATCACCATCTCATTAAAGGTTTTAAAAAAATGTTGTAGGAGATGTCATTTTAATTTACATGACAATTGTTATAAAAATAATCATGCGAATTATGAAGTGACGCAAGTGTATTCTCATTTTAAAACGCGATATTAAGACTAGAAAATGGAAATTTTCAGTAGAAAATGGATTTATCCTTAAGATCTGGAACATAGTATTAATCAACTTCTAATGGTGGAAACTTCTTGTAAATATAATATGTACTTAGTATATATAAAACTAACAAAAAATACCAAAAAATACCAAAAAATTAAAATTTCTAGCAAAAAAAATTATTCGGGCAAAAATGAGTTTGAATTTTAAATGAATGAAAAAAAAGAAGAATGAGGAGACCAGGGCAAATATAAAACTGGGAAAACAATACCTTTAGGAGGTGAAAGAGATATGCGAGCTGCGAAGCCGAGTAATCAGTGACGGTCGAAGAAATAGTAAAATAGCTCTACCTAATAGATTACCTAATCATTTTAACAAGCAAATTTAACCAAAGGAAATGCTTGAATGAAAAATAGTGAGCGATAAATGTTTGCATTCAAATGATTAAAAACTATTTACGAATATAACTTCAAAGAAAAGAGTCAAATGCTAATAGTAAAGCTGTAACCAAAGAAAAACATAAATGGAAAAGAAAGAGAGACGAATTGAAAATAACGAGAAATTCTAAGAGATGACTCCATTCTTAAAATACACAAGAATTCGTTAATTTTTGGTGATTTTATGCAATTTTACCAGCATTGTAAAGCGCAACCACGGGATTAAATAGAAACTAAATTTTATACCATGTAAATACAGCTCTTCTGCTGATGAACCACTGGTGTATCATTTTTTACTTACACTTTCTGATAGCATCACATTCATTACTTGGTAAATTAGAGCACTCATTAATGGCTCCGAATGACTAAAATCTTCATGCACCCTTGTTTTTCCTCCGAATCTTTCCCAATGGATATCTCCGTGCTTGAACACAATTTTGGCTGCCCAGAAAAAACTTCCTCGCCAGTGTGACTAAATTATCCCGAGCTTCCCTCTCTTGGGGAATTTACTTGATCCACGAGTGGACGTAGCCAACTCAGATGCACCCACCCCTTAGTCTTTCCCCCTACCCTTACAAAACGCTCGGCTGAACCTCCAATGCCTTACTACGCCAGAACGCATACTGCTAATGCACGGAGTCTTGCCTCTTTCTCTACATTCACGCAAGAGAGAGCTGGGATCAGTAACAGAGCGAGCGAGCGAGAGAAAATAATGGAGTAGTGGAAAAAATAAAGCTTTTTCGTCATTAACCACCAGTCCTGCTTCTCAACATCCCTCCCCAAAGCATGTAACGAGTCTCGGAAGAACCTTTATAGTTTTTTTACCCGCTTCCATTAATTCAACACATTTCCATGACAGGGTACTGAAATATTGATTTATTACATAACAGTATTACTGTAAAACTGTAGGTAGTGCCAGTGGAAGCAGGTTGATATGAAGCGTTCACTGAGAAAGTTCAGCCTGTTTTCCGTCCCAGATTTGATATCTCTCGGAAATTCACAATGACACCTACTTTCTTTCATTCTATCAAGAAATCCTATTATATTCTCTCCCTTCCCTAGGTTATTTGATATTCTTCCCTCTAACATTGTTTAATATCCCCTCCTAGCTCAGTACCCGCTCCATATAACCCTCCTCTTTTCTCCCTGTCTTATCTAGAAGTCTCGTCTTCTCACACACTACGTCTAATACTTCGTTAATTCTCTTCTACCCCCTGTACTTAACCTTCTCAATGCTTCTCCACACTCACATCTCAAACCCCGTCAGTATTTTCTCGTCTTCCTTCCCAAGTGCTCAAAATTTTCTGCACCGAGATGCGCTTTATGTTCGATCAGATACATTCTTAACCTCTTCTTCATTCCCTTACATGAGGATCCTCTCATGAGCTCTTTCTTTTCAAGAATTCTTCCTTTGCTAACGCAAATACTCTCCTTAAGTCGTTACCGTTTTTCCCAATGTGGTACCCTATAAGTTGAAAAGCTGAGTTGCACGAGTTACGCCAACTCAAATGGACACCTACGATGGCAATCTTCTGCTATTAATTATATCATGATATTATGTGCTACATCATGCAGATCCATACCTTTGAAACCATGCTAGTCACTTAGATCAATCGCCAAGCGCTGTACTGACAATTTAGCACCGCTTGCTAGAATCACCCAATACCATGCAATTGGTGTTTGAGGAATATAATGGCCAAAGTATAATAAAGATTGCAAGGCACTACTCCGTTCTTACCAAACGAATGCAACATTTAAATTCACCAACACTCTGCTATTTCCAAACCATATTCCTGCCACCATGTTCATTTAGACCTCCACAGCTCACCGCAAACCTTATATGACGGTTCCCTCTTGAAGCTCGAAGGAATTCCTTTTTTCCCCTCAGCAACACGCCATTCTTTATGGACAAGCGTCGGTTTCTGCGGAAAGACCACGTGAATAGCTCGTTTTTCGGGGAGAAGTGGATAGTGGGAGAGTAATAGGGAGGGGGAGGATTGGAGACAATATGTAGATGTAGGATGAGGTTGATAGCGAGGGGGAAAAAAGGGTGCGAGGTTATTGTGAACGGAAAACGGGAGTAAGATGCGGAAAAGTTTTGGGGGTTGAGAATAAAACGGACGTAAGAGGGTGGGAGAGGGGAGCGGAGTGGACGCAGGAAAATAAAAGAGGTGAGAGAGAATGGAGGGACAGCGAGGAAACAAAAGAATGCGAAGCGGGAGTCAGGAAGAGAAGCGTGATTGGCTAGAAAGAAGGGGCGAGCGAGAAATTGAAAGTTTAAGCTGAAGGTTTACGCAAACGGACCCGGACTAAGTCTAACTTTATTTCGTTTTGATTGTGAGTAAAAAAAATACAATTTATGCATTCGCAACGTAGATAAATAGATGAATGAATATACATAAATTGCAATGAGAAGAAATTCCCCCGAACCAGGAATTGAACCAAGGGCCTTTGCCTTTCCGGGCCACTGCGCAGACCACTACGCTATCCAGGTTCCCGAATTCCCATGGCAATCGCATGGGCAAGCATATATCGTCAAACATCCAGTACCATGAGCCTCGTAACAATTGCCATGTGAATTCAGGAACCTGGATGGCTTAGTGGTCTACACAGTGACCCGTAAGGCTGAAGGAGCATGGTTTGATCCACGGTCCAGGGGAAAGTTTGTTCATGGTAAATCATGCATGTTTCACGCTTTCCAGGTTCCCGAATTCTTATGACAATTTTATGGACAAGGGGCTATCGTCTAACATCCAGAACCGTAAGCATCGTTCACGCGGCAGGCATTCTTATGTTACACAAAACCGTAATGAGGATAGTGGGGTGGACTTTTGTCGAAAATGAAATTTGAATACCATTGGGATAATAAATATGGAAGGAATCAATGTATTTTTCCAACGAAATCGTCGCTGCTATTGTTTTTCTACGCATGCCTTCATGAAACGTAAAAAAAGTAAAAAAAAAGCGTAAGCTCTTGGGAAAACTGTGTTGATAATAGTTGCAACACATCGTTTCTGGGATACTACTTTAGCAGCACTCTTCGGAAGATAAACAAAGCTTTACATCAGGGACGCCGAGTAACGGAAAACGGACGCGAGACCAAACTACGCAGAGCACAATCCAGTGGATTGAAAAGCACGAGAGGGGCGAAGAGGCATAAAGACAAGAGTGAGGGGGCTGCATTTAGGGTATCCCCAAAGATAATAATAAAAGGGGGACGCAAAATCGAGGGAGGGTGGAGAAATTGAAGGGATGGAAATTAAGGGGTTTTAAAAGGGGCGGCGGTGGTGGTATGGGTCCCTGAGGAACCCCTCCCTCAGGCACTGGAGAGCGGAAAAAACACACCCCGCAACAGGGTTTCCGCGAACCTCCGGAAGGGGTGGCCGTACCCTGGAAAGTCCAAGCTGAAAGAAGAGGATAGGGAATATTCCCTCCGGACTTTGTGCACACAACAGTGGAGAGCGTAGAGGGAAAATAAAGCTCGCGAGAACGCCAGGCGTTACGGGAAGGGAGGAATAAGGAGAAGGATCTCTCCCCCAATGGTAATGAGGCCTTAGGGGATAGGGAACGGGAATCGAGTACACTTACGCCGATCGTTAGCAGTCGTCGTCGAACGGAGAGAATAGGTTCAAGTCGGGCGTGGGTTTTCCAGTCTGCGTTCGTGTGAGTGGAATTAACTCCTTCTCGCGTTCAAACTGCGGGAGTCAGGAGGCAAGTATTATATACGCGAGGGGAGGCGTTTAAGAATCGCCCCGGGAGTGTGAGAGGCGTTGAGAAGGGGTGTAGAGAACGTGGTATGGGGGCGCTTGCTTGCTCGAGGCGTTGGTCTGAGCAAGTGCAGTGGTTGATGCACGATGATACGGACAGCGCCCTCTATATTAGCCTTGGATGCAAATGAGTCACTTCTTCATTGCGAGCACTCAAGTGATTGGCCATTCCACGCCTAATCGGACTTTATTTGAGCCTTGAATTCCAAGATTTGATGAAAATTGCTACACATGCTCACTATGCCCAGATGATATGAGGATTAGGTTGGCAGCCTAAGAGACTAGGAGGGTGCGCGCCAGGCTTACTTTGCTTTAGAAGTTTAGGATAGATATCTCGAAGGGTGACACGGATAACATCGTATTAGAGCTCCCTTATATTTTCAGGTTCGACCGAAGCGATAAATTTTGAGAGATGATTTGCCAAATGGATAGATGTGGGAATGTTTTTTATCTCATATCTTAAAGGACTTTAATAAATACTCGTATAAAACTTGTTTGAGAATTTGCATTTCATATTAAACGGCTGGTGTCCTAACACCCCTGCAACCCCGTTTGTAGATGTAAATAGCTAGCTAAACGATAGTCGGCAGAGTTCTCGGGTCCTAGAGTTTTTTTTCCGAAGTCTGCCATGAGTCCTCGCAACGCAAGTGTATTTATAAATACTCAAGAGACAGGATTTATTTCTAAATAAATTCATCATCAACATCATAGGTAACCATCGTCATCATCATCATTAGTCAACAATCCTAGGATTGACTAATTTAGAAGACTTCACAGCACGTGGAAGAGGCTCTTCGTCCCATACTCCCATGTTATTGGTGCCGCCTACATAACAGCGGCCAAAATATGGCATTAAGTACATCGACCTGAAGACACCAGCTGGGATGCAAGAGAAACTATTGTCTCCATTACAGCGACGACGCGGTGAAACCCGAAAAATGCAGCCTTCAATCCTATGATTGGTTTGACGCAGCTCTCCATTCTTCTCTCCTATCCGCTAGCCTTTTAATAGCGACGTATCTTTTTCACACATACTTTACTACCTGTACAATGAAACTCAATCGGGGCCATCCCTTGCTCATCTTCTCTTTCACATATCCGTCATTGTTTGTGTTCATTGTTGTTTTCTTTGATTGTTTTCATAAGGCCAACAGGTCTCATAATGTGGCCAACCAAGTTTTTTCCGTCTTCTCCTTTAGGTGTTCAGAAGATCTCTTTCCTCTCACTCTTCTTATCATTTCCTCATTACGTACTAGGCCCATCTATTTTATCTCCATAATTCTCTTAAATACGTAACCAGCAGGGCATAATTGAAAGTATATTTTTTAAACGACATTAGAAATCAAGTAAAAAACTTCGATGAACGTTATCTTATGTATCTTGTTGTTTTATTTTTGTTCCATCGTGGAGAACGGTAAAGGTGAAATAGACGTGGAGAAAATGAAAACAAGTCGGATTCTATGAGAGGAGAAGGAACTAATACAGAAGATGTGGGAGGCAGATGGTTTTGATGGATCGAGAACTAAAATTGAGGTTAGAGAGAATAAAGAAAACCGCGATATTGAGAAGGATATTGGCGTGCAAGAAGAAATGGAGAGGAAGGGAATTGCACCTATTCACAAATAGAATGAACAATAATTGAAGAAGGGATATGCATATGCCACGGGGGATTACCTTATTTTTGATGATGAATACCTCTGTATTCACAAACAACAGGTTTCAAATGCAATGACCTAGTAGTTTTAAAGAGATTTAATACAAAAACATACGACAAAATTAGCTATACATCCAGTTAACCACAAAATTAATCGCTTCCGTTGCATTAAAATATTCTTTAAGATCTAGTGATAAATTTAACTCCATCGGGAGGTATTACAGTTGGGTGATGGGAAAGAAATTATAGCAAACCAATTGATTAGGCAGAGGAACCTATTTTTAAACGCGAAATTTGCATAAACGTATGTCATAAATGCATGATAACTCATATTCCAAATAGCAAATTCACCTTCCTACACAGTACCCCTTGCCGTACAGGCCTCAAGGGCATAATGCTTCTCCGCTCTTTCCAACTAGAGCGCTATCCTTCTCCGCGCAGCCTTGAGAGTTCAGCCACCTCAATTCACTTTCCTGACAACTTCGGATTTCCCTTAGGAATATCCTTTCTTCCTCCGCTTTCTCCATTACATCTCCTTCTTCGTCTGCTATTTTCAGTCCCTTTTTTAATCCCTTTTGCTGCATCCACCGAATGATCTTGGAATTCAAGCTTAATATACTGACCCTCTTTTCCTACTCTTTTATGAAACGTTTTAAACTTCCGCAGCCCAATATTTATTATTTTTAATATTTATTTAATACTATTTTTATATAATTACTCAATATTATTGTTAACATTATAATTAAAGCAAAACTAAAGATTAAGTGGTCACAATTCTCAGGGTCGGCACTTCAAGTTGACGCATTTTTCGAACCCCATTTAAAATACATTAGACTAACAAAACCAAATTATTAAGTAAATTAAATAAACTGTGTTCCCGAAAACATTTGTAGGAAATATACTGTAAATGATTTAAAAAAAATAAATTTAGGAGTTACTTAGAGTAGATAATATTCCATAAGGCAACTTACGCTGCAAAAATTAATACTAGATAGGTAACATTAAGTACACCAATGAAATTTCATCCGAAATAAATATGTAGTTAGGCACACTGAGACTAAAACTAAAGTGTGAATAAGAGTTTGGGCTAATAAAATACTTTAGATTGATAAAACCTTTTTAGTGAAACGTTTCAGATAATAAGATGACATCGCTTGATTTCGAAATGTATTTGTAGTGCATAATAAAAACATTGAGACAAGAAATTAATGTCTCGACTCTATAACCCCGGTTCAGACATTTTTCATTGGTGTACTCGCTAAAGTGTAGTATTACGACATCAATCATTAACTCCTGATAATTCCACTTTTGACGATTAAGGAGCCTATAGATCACGCAAGTGATAATGCTCTGAATTTATCCAATATAGTTTAAAAGGGGATGAATTTAGGTGGAAAAAACACTTATCTGCATTAGAGTACCAGTAAAAAGAGGCCAAAATAAATACAAACCATTTCAAATCATAGAAGGCAGAAAAAATATCGCTCACTTATAGTTTACCTCATCCACTTTCCTAGGCTCGAAATCGCACGAATGTACCTATTGTATCCTTAGCATTACAACGATGGTATTAAGAAAAAATCAAATAATTTCAAATAATTTTCCCGCTTACAAATCAAATGCACCACAGCCATGTGAATCATAATTGCAACGGTGCCTGACATATAGATACATGCTGTTCGTTATGACCCACTTTGCGCGTAAAAAATTCCTCGGAACAATAAGAGAGCATGCATGTCTCGTCTGCACGTGAAAACAAAAAAAATCGTCTCATTCCGAGTACTTGCGCTCATACTTTCAAGTGCCGTAACGGACCTCATATGTCATGCACTTTAATATCCAGCCGGAGGATGACAGAATAATACAAAGAGGGTGGGTGCAATAAAAAGTCCGGGGAAAAAATGATGGCACAGCTCCGACCCACGGCTCATGCCTATACATCAAAACAAGTTTATGAACAATAAACGGGGTTATCAAATTCAAAATCGCTTAAAAATATCCTGACGCCTTTACAAAAGGGCAAAGGGAGGGAGGAAGGCGGGTGGAGCGATTTTTTTACTGCTTTGCTACGCGAGGGGAAGCTCTATGTATGCGGACGGCCTACGGCAAAGGGCGAGAGAGAGGCTCGCCACGAGAAGGAATATTGAAAGAGTATCGGGAAAGTGGAGCTGCCGTGAGTAGTTCTACAATGCGATGCGATACAGAGTACGCCCATTCATTTTGCTATTCATCATAGGATCTTTCATTTTTGCATACCACTTTGCATTAAAGTCCTCAAATTGAAAGAAACACACGCATTTCTCCACGATTTCCGTAGAGACACTACTTTTCATGGTAAAGAGCAATTTTCAAAACACGGACAAAACATGTTTGCTTAATTTATGTGCGCATGAATTCTGATATTACAAGGTTATAATATACTAAAAAAAGATTTTTAAAATGATTCATCAAACTAACTTTGAGGAAAATGGTGGATATTCAGGTGACTCGTATTTTAAAGACCTTGGTACATTACCACTTGATAAATTGTATCAGTACATATTAATAATTGATAATTATTTTAATAATAGATACAAAAGGCAAAGAAATATCAATAGTAATATCGATTTAAGGGCTTTAGGAATGTATGAGATTCCGCGATGTTATACGCATAAGGGTTGTAGGCAATTGAAAGTTGTTGTACCTAAACTGTTCAATAATTTGAAGAGCGAATTTAAAGAGTTAAAATCTTTGAGTGAAGTAAAAAGAAAAATTAAGACATGGATATTGTCTGGTTGTTGATAATGGAATGTAACAGTATTTTATATATTGATATGCTTAATTGCTATTAAGAATGTTTTTTTTTATGTAAAAATTTGTTTGTTAGTGAAATTGTTAATTTAGTAATTTTTACAAGACACAAATTGTAATGCTTAAGTTGGCACCTGCTGACAAGCCAATTTCGGCTTAGCGGGACCAGAATATTTGTTTTCATTTGTAAATTTACACTGTTGTATAAACATTATTTCTTGTTTGTACATAGTTAAATGAATAAATAAATTGTTAAAATAACTACCACACCTAATTAATCATGATCCTAAATATGGTGCCAGTATGGTGTAAGTATTACCTTTTAGCGGGCCTTTTCATAGAGTGCAAGACTTTTAAGGAAAGGTTATTAATCCCTCTAAGAATTCCATCCTGTATCGAAACAGGAAAAAATACGCATGCGACGAAACTTTGAGGACTCATAAAAATGGTATTCTACGTTGACAGATATAATGATGCATAGCAAAATAAATAATTGCACTCTGTAACGCTTTTTCCGCCGAAATCCCTAGCACTTCATGGAGGTAAATAATTAATGTCAGCAGAATTTTAATTCTTCCATAACTTGGTTCCCAAACCATTCTATATCGCTTCAATTATTTGGGAACAAAAATATTTTTCTCACATCCACCGTATATGACCATAATAATTAGTAAAAAGAAATTCTTGAAATCATTAAGAAATTGATTGCCCTATACTATAATGGTTTAGTTTTTGCTTACTTCATTAAAATAGGAGCTGCCATCAACACACGGGGAGTGATGTAGGGATTTAGTGAGGCGTTGTTATATTTATTTTTTTTCTTGTTTAATTAATTTCCAATTTTAGCCAATTTATTTTCTTAATATGTTTTATGTTCCTGTTTTGTATTTTGTTTGATTTTGGCTCCCACTCCTTCAATTATTATTACCAGTACATTAGTTTCACAAGAGCCAAAACAATACTATCAAAACTATTACGAATATCAAGAGCCAGCTTTTTCCCAAGCCGGAGATAATTTTTTTCGAGTCGGAGGATAGAGAGATCAAGATAAAATGTCAAGGAGTGGACGGAAATTCCTTCAACCGAGGAAGCATAGGTCATGTGGATACCATTGGAAGGTATGGGGGATGTTTTCAGACAGAAACGGTCGGGCAGATGGAAAGCGAGGGACGTCTGGAATGGTAGCGGAGGGGGGGGATGGAGGATGGGGATATATTTGAGAGGGGTTGGTTGCTGGGACACATTGAGGGGGTTGACGGGTTAGAGGAGCGATGATGCGGAACCCCAGGGTGGTATTGAGGGGTTCAAGAATGGGAAGGGTGGGGGAATAAAGCCGTTACTCTACCCCGACCAACCTATCCAGAGGAGAGGGAGAAGCATGTATTCGCAGGGAGGCAACTCAGTCGCAGAAATAAGTTTCTCAAGCATTTTCCCCGATATTCCCAAGCAAATATTCCTTTTTTTCCACTTCGATATAAGGTGATTTTTATTGTAATCGGGTGCGTCGCTGGCTCCATTTCACTTACGCATGAAGTATAATGAATTTAGGACACTACGGTATTTACTACTCCTTCATTTATTCAAGCAGTAGATGAGTAGCCAGGGAAAAGTTATTGAATCAACATCAAAACTTATTCATTAGCAGTAATTAGGAGCTAGCTCTGGATCACATGCGTTGCGCACCTCACACATTACACATTATCACCAGGTGGTAACCCGAAAAACGCCCATTTATCCCATCTGTGAGAAGATGAAAAAACTGATCTGGGAGGTTAACCTAAAATTCCTGAGAATTTTCCGTTTCTTCCCGGAACTTTTACTATTTAATTTTAATAAAATGATAAAAATACAGCAAGACTGCCAATTTAAATTTATCTTATCACAAAAAATTAAACAAGTAATCTGATTACAATTTCAAATCAAGCTGTAAGAAAACAAAACAACAATCCAATTACAGGGGCGACAACCCTAGTATTTAGCAAGTTATGTAGACATTGATATATTCGGACTGGGTAATTCCCGGGTTCTCTCTACCCATTTGGTACATGATGGAAAGGGTGGGACTAGGGGTCGTGGCTGTCCCGAATAATCGGGAGAGGTGGGTGGTTGGTAAGGCGGAACATGCGAGGGGGAACATGGAGGAGGAAGGATCTGATGCTTCTGACTGCAAGAGGGTGGTGGAATGTGTCCTCTCCGACACTGCCGGTATTGCTCGTCCAGATGGCGTCCGTATACGTTGCGGGGGAAGGTAGTAGGGATGTAGGAAGGGGCGTGGTGAACAAGCTGGGGTGAGGAAGGACAAACGCAGTCGCCAAGATGCCTCCCCAGTACCTACAGATGGGGACATGGGTAAAGGCGGAAGCCTCAGACAAACTTTCCATGTCACAAATGCCGCGAAAAGAGCGATGAAATTATAAAACATTGTATTTCAATCAAGATGGATACCCATTTCAAATCCAATTTTTGACTGCTATATATTTTTATGAGAATTATATATAATCAGCTCCTTTACAACTTATATTTACGAACACAACCGCTATTAAAACTCTCTGGCGACCCACGCTAAACAGTACAGTATTTAGAAAGTTTGATGGAATAGCAGAGCCAAAATAAAACTTAAAAAAAGAAATCATCCAATTGAAGGATTAACCTTATACTCATTTTCAGATAGCCTCAATTAATTGTATGAAAAGGCGCAATATTTGAAGTGTTTATAACTATTAGCACCAAGTGTGCAAAAAATTTCATTTCATTTACATTACTTGGAATTATTTCGCAGTTTAATTTCTATTCGCAAAGGTAATTATAGCATTTCTAGTTTGAAATGTTCTGTACTTTAAAACTGACTAAATCCACGCTCATTTTTTATAACAGCAATGGTTTTGCAATCCTTAATGCTTGTGTAAGCTTTTTTTCATAAATGCACATTCAAAGATTTTATACTACGTTCAGAGTTGTTGGACTTCTTTACTTGTATTTCGCTAAATGTCCGGATTTAGGATGAGGGAGGATTTTTAACGTAATAACAGGAAATGCAAGCAACACAATTTCCATCAATCATCATTTATTAACGTCAATGTTGGCGACCACATGTTTCACTATCTAAGAGGGTTATGAGCCTTTTTAAGCAACTGCAGTGAACCTTAATAGTAAGAAAATCATTATGTCGTATCAATAAAACAAGGTGATTGTTAATCTTTGATTAAAACCCTTTCTTAACTCGGTATTTATGGAATGAGTTCCACATGTTTTGTCAACTGCATAATATGAAATTTCCATGAAACCCTTCAAATTCATATTAATTAAATATTTAATATCTTTTATCTCAATTGAGATGGTCTACGAGATATAGCTACAGTAAAAAAATAGAAAGGATAATGAAATTAAAATAGAAAAAACCAAAGAGCTACTTGGCTCGTAATCAGTCTTACGTATTGCGGTTATCCTTTGAGAGGTGTCTCCACCCAGGTTACATCGGTTCAAGGAATGTCTATAGGTGTTCCCGAGGTAATATGTCGTGTGCCCTAGGGGTTTGGAGGGAAAATGGGAGGAGCTTGCCCCTGGACCGCACCCTAACACAAGAATAGAACGGGCAAAGGGAGAAGGGCAATCCTAAAGGGCCCGACCGCTTGTCACGGGCTAAAGGTGGCACGCTCCCGGCTGATGTCGCAGCCGGATGATCGGCGACGCGTTAATTTGCGGCCAACGTCTTGAGGATGCATCAGAGC
The DNA here is from genome assembly GCF_921293095.1 of Ischnura elegans. Lineage (NCBI taxonomy): Eukaryota > Metazoa > Arthropoda > Insecta > Odonata > Coenagrionidae > Ischnura > Ischnura elegans. The sequence continues at coordinate 60,298,212 of NC_060252.1, forward strand.
GTGGACCCTGTTCTGGAATCCATCCTGTTACCGCAACGAAGGAATTCCAGCCATTGGAGTGATACTATCCCCTTAGGATTTCACTCTAATCTTAGAACGGGACTCTAGACAAAACATCCATATGATGCGCTTCCATTTTCATTCATATTTTTTCGTAGATAAACAAATTTGATAACTCCAGACTTATTTTCATGTTAAGCGACCCAGGTTTCGGCGGTTAAGTGTGAGTATTTAGGTATAAGTGTTGGTAGCGGCCGTGACTTGGTGGAAACCAGTGGGGTAACTATGGGGGGGATGAGTATAGAGAGATATTTCCCCCCCATAAAGTCTCAGAGAAACAAAAAAATTAAACCATAGTCTAGTTTTGACATTTATAATAACTGCATCTTCTTCAAGTTAAATATCACTTATTAATATAATGGCATAAAGTAATTTGATTAATCGAGATGAATAATTTTTCAAAACTTTTCTCGGACCCTCCCGTTGCCTGGGGGTGGAAAGTACACCTCCCCCAAGGCCCCTACACCCCTCCCCCAAAGCATATTCCTAATTAGGGCACTGTTGGAAACCCTTTATCGTAGGAATAAACACTTTGATTCTTCCGCATGGTAGTTTATATTTTTACACCATGGTTTCGTTTCAGCGTAACATTTTCAAGGTCCTTGAAAATTTTACGATATTATTTAATTCCTTCAAATGCTGCGATTTATTAGGTAAGCTCCCGAAACTCGGGTCAGTGAAAATTTAAATAAGTGCGGAGTTAAAAAATTTGTTTTCTTATGTAGATTAAGAACTTCCACTAAATATCGCCTGAGATGATATCCCATCTATATGTTGCGGATGGTTAAATATAAAGGCGCAAGCTGAAGAACAGTATCAATGAGTTAAAAATGACCTCAAACCGATCACGGGGAACACAGATGAGAAATATTTGTTGCGGTGCCCTGAAGAAGATAGGATTCTTCAAACATGTTATGAATCGTTGATTTCTGCTTCATTATTCAGGATAATTAGCGTGTTGATGTTACCAGTGACAAAAGTTTCACCTAAGTTCCCGTAGGCATCTTTACTTTTAATTCAAGACAGCAACCTGAACGAAGGCGTATTTGTTGTCTCCAACAACATCAACGCAGTGAATACGTGGAAAAATGTAGGAGAATCCTTCTTTGCCACATCATAGAGACTAAGAAGCAATTACAAAAACGTTTTTGTTTTGAAAAAGTAAAATAATTTTTACTCTTCAGGCCGCACTCCAAGCAAGCGCTAAGTAAATAGAAACCAAATATTAAATCTGTGAACTTAATAATGTAAATGAAATAAGTGCAATTTGCCAAAATAGCTATAATCGAGAGCTTTACATGTTACAAAGCTTTTGCATGAATTACGCAAGGAGTCATTTGAGTTTCGGAGGCAGGTGCTACGCTTGAATTGATTGAGCTATTGATAACGGCTCAGATCTTTCAGAGGACAGGGAGAAAATAATCTTATAACCTCACTATGCTTATAACGGCGACGGAAATGCGACGGGAACAATCAATTAAGAGACATTTTTATCCAAATAGGAATGTCTTTTGCCAAACGATAAAGAACTTATTTTTCCACTTTACTCTTTAGTTCATACCAATTTTAATTAGCAATAAAATTATAAACACTAATGTGCAAATCCAGTAGTCAAAATATATCACTGTCAATTTAATTTTTCGTTTTAGCATGGTGAAAATTATCAAATCTAAAACTTTTATTTTAAAACATGCGATGAATTTACATGCTTTAACATCATGAGGCAGCGAATTATATCGGCGGAAAATAAACTTTATCACATATTTCGTCGGAAATTTGCAAAAAAATCAGCTGAGAGAATTACAACCGAACAAAACGCGTGATGGGTCCAATAATGAAGCCAGTAGATGATATCCAATATTAAAGAGGATAACGTACTGGCATTCAATATATTTGGCTCTTTCGTACTCACAACACAAAAGAAGACACATCCATGCCGCGGGTGGACATAACGATGACGATTATCCACGGCTCTAAATTAAACAATTGCAAAATCACCAATTTACATACCAAAAGGGCAATTATTATTCGACAGGCGGAAGATCAAAAGAACTTCAGTTTGGACCAGGGGTTCTGTTTGATATCTGCAGCTGGAGCCCTCCTCGTAGCGACCCCAAGCGACTATCAGGCGCGTGTGAGGAAAGAAGAAAGTCGGCCGAGGGCTGGCCCTTTCAATAGGGTCTCCCTCTAAGGCGCAATTGAGCGCCCTTGTCTCCCACTCCACTCGATAGGCTCGTCCGATCAAAGCCAATCTGAGGGAACAGCGGCGACGGAGAGTGCTCAGCGATTAGGAAACACGGTCCCAATCAGACTGTAGCCAACGAAATGAAACTTCTTTACCGAGAGCAACGCTGGGCTAGAAAGACCCAAACGCTTGACTTGCCCAAATATGTGCGCATAGTGCTCACGCATGTTTGGCCCTTTCTAGCGTTGCTTCAAAGAAATATCGGATCTAAAGATGGGATATTTATAACATTTATTTATTTATACCCATACCACTGAAAACAGCACATATTGGCCTTTATATCGCGATTTTTGACAAGTTAAACATTAGCCTCGCCTTAACTAAAACCGGCGATGTGTACATTTTCAACTCAACAGTCACGTTAGTTACACGTTTAACCATTATTAATTTACGCCACAGAATAAGCTTACGGCTCGGATCTATCTTTGTAGTGTCGTAGATGAACACATTTTGAAGTAAAAAGTCTACAATTATGATTTTGCTACGAAACAACACAGAAAATTGCAGACGATAGTCGTTCAGATTAGGTGAAAACGTTGTCATGATGAGAAGAAAATATTCGCAAAATAGCCAGGTAAAAATTGACAGCAGAAGCAAAATTCATTTCTCTAATCAAAAATCACTTATAACGTCTCAAACCAAGCTCTCGACAGTAGTAATAGGAAAAAATAATAATTTATAAGGAAACAATAATTTTTTGTGGTTTATCGGTATTTATGCAGTTATTTGTGTGGCCTTAAAATGATCTATAAACTAATGCATAATACGCGAGGACCTCATACTTCAAATACAATATCTTTCTGTATCCCTAAATATTGGTTAGGTACATTCATTATGCTAATACATCATTCCCGTTCTCATTCTGTCGACTCTCCGTTAATTCAAAATGTAAGGAACTAATTCGGAAGAGTAACAACTTATTTAATGTTCAATGCATAGGAATAATTTAGGGCCAACGTAATTATAAATTTTAATATATCAACGGATGGAAGGATAGGAAGGATGGATACATGAAAAAGGTATAAGCCAGTATCGATAACAATAAGTATAAATATATTATTAGTAAGGGGCAAGAGGATTTTTAGTGTCCAAGGGTGCAATGCGGCAATCTTTCAAATTCCGATCATAGCATTATTAAAAGAAGATGAAAGCATAATAACAGAGGAAACTGTCTATAAAAAACGTCGAATATCACACTTTAAGTTCACGACATGGGAATGACAGCAGGTATTCATGCCTCAGAATGACGTTACATTTTTAGTCATTGACCAACACAGTAAATTTAATGCAATCCATGTCATTAACAACCTAATGACACATTAAATAGTTAACGTTTACGAGATGCAATCTTCCGGATCGTAAAATAAGACGCTCGTCATTTCGTGATCCAATGCAATGATAGCTAGCGCCCGGAGACAGCAATAAACAACTGACTCGGAGGAGATTAAGTCCCGGCCACAAGTGTGAAGTGGTTTGACAGCTGGGAGACCTCGTTCACGCTCAGCCGTCCACATAAATAAGCTCCTTGGAACGAATTGAGTCGGCGGAACGGGTCTTAGAAGATATCGGGCAATTAAGTGGCCCCAGTCTACGAGTATAAAAAAATGAATATAAGGAAAGCATTGAATTTTAAAGGCTCCTATTAGTCAAGTGCCAGAGCAAAGAAGCTATAGAGATAAAAATACACATGATGCAACTAAAGATAGGGAAGAACAGAGAAACTAAAATAGACATAGGCTTGCTTGCTGGACCCAGTGATAGATTCAAAAAGGTTATTTATTTTCACGAGAAATAATACTTGTATTTTCTAGCAATTTTCACAAAAATATCATTAAATTTATTCCACTAGTTAATGAAATCTATTTGAACTGCAATTGAAATTTGTTTCCTTTCCAGCCTCAACAACCTTAAATGATACAACAGTAATTCTTTAGAATAACATGTATAACGAACTAGTCCCCTAATCGTAACAAGTGCGACGAAACTTATGCATCAGCGCTCAAACAATTCTTTTCGAGCACAATAAAAAGTACCACCCTCATTGTGTCGTTATGGAATGAATTATCTAATAAATAATTAAATTCTAAATACTACAACTGAAAACATGAATTCATGTATCGTAAGATCAAATTCTTTTCCATGATATGTTTTCAGCTGAGGTTCTATTCTAACCCTAAGTCATCCACATAGCATCTGTTTCTTTCATTCACCGATTTAATAAGATTGCTCTCCAAACTTCCGCGTTACTCATCAATATCTCCACAGCTGAACGAAGCCCTCGGCCTCTTTCTTACCAGTTCCAATAGCTACTTAACCTTCACTCATCATAACAAGCTGCTTTTTCATTTGAACATCCAAAAATATACCTTGAAAGGTGGAACACAGAACTTAAAAGCTATTTTTATTCAAAAATGCGAGTGATTACCTATAAGCTCAAATAGATAACAAATAATAACGGTAATACTATAATTATGTTAAAGGAATGGGTATAAGGTCGTTTTCCTTTAACTCTTATGGTAAATTTACCAAATTTAATTCAACTTCACCAGGTCTCAAATCAACTGCACGTGACTACGTACAGAATAACTAGAAACATACAATGTTCTAGGCCTCAGCTGTTCTCCAGCATTACGGTTTATTAAGGGTACACGCCAAAACTTGGAAACACATAAAAACACATGATAAAAATTGGTAACACATGTAATCCTCGTTAGCTCAATACCATTCCACTCTTATTAAATCTTAATCAAACAAAATGATTTGCGCGAAATATGCTGTAGGTAGTGTAAGGTTAGGTACTACGATATCTGAAGTAGGAACTTCTATAGACAAATATAAATTGAAATTTATCGTGTATAGATTAATTCACATCTTCCCCACTACGATTATAGAAAAATAGATATTACAGCATAGTTTGAAAATGGTGAAAATTATGCAAAAAGAGTAGTCTGTTCTGCATTTCTATGTATTTGTACAAAATATCTCGCAATATAAATTTATTGAATTCCGTTTCACGTCATAGGTAAGTGTAAAGAAATATTTCAAGTTTCTTAAAACAAGTTATGTGGAATTCCTTTTTCTTGGAGCTCAGCTAAAAACAATATTTCAGAGAAATTGACGAAAAGTGAAGAATAAACGAGGGCTAAGCCTTTCAAAGCAGAATACCCATAATGCATGATCCTGATGTTCGATCCCAATCGGCCTACTCTCCGCATCCTGGGACGTTAAAACCATTATCTTTCGGGATAACCAGAGAAACGTCTCCGTGATAGAAGGCTTATCGCATGGTACATTTGGAGGCCCTCGGAAAGTTCTTAGCTTGCTCGTCAGGCGATCGATCTACCAGAGAAATTCCCCGATGCACGAGCCCGTACCCGGCAGCAACGGAGGCATCCTCAGCATTCGAAGATGAGTTCTCATTCGGATTCCGAGACACACACGTACTGTGGAGTCATCACACGTGACAAAGAGAACGGAGAATTACTTAAGCCAGTCTGTGTTCACCATAGTAAAAAAATTGCAGAGAATTGAAAAAGTTTCTCTAAAAGGTTCCAAGAAATAATACGCCTTACTATATAGGGTGAAGAAACAAAATGTGTCACGACGCGACGTTTTAACCCTCGATAGCCGATTCCAGCGGAAACTAAAATTTTTTATTACGTTTTGGTTGAAAACGTAAGTGTAATGTCGCGGCCCGCCACCAAAGTTGTGTCGCGGGTCGCACGCTTTAATGTGTGGGTTCTTGCCCTTGGTGTCGGGAAAAGAATAATTACACACAAGTCTTTAACGTTCTTGACTCAAAGTTTATTTCCATGTATAATCCCAATTGCCAAATCAATTCAATGAAAAGACATAAAGTAATAATGAACTTGTGCGTCTAGAATTGCCAAATGTTAGGATATTACCAATGTCTCGGGAAGACGAGAAGCTGCTGGTGATGGCATGGGTGGATAGCGAGGAGCTTAGGTCGCACGGGCCATCCCGCCTGCGCTGCGACTCCCGCCGACAGCCACATTGTGACTTACGACAGACGAGAGACGAGTGATCAGTGACTGAATATGCGTCACTGAGTACTAATAGCGTCTCCACCGTGACATTATAAAGGGAAGTGGAACCAGGATGTTTTCGTCAAAGAGGAAGGGGAAAAGGAAAAGTTAGGCGTTCTCGAAAGTGAAAAGATACAAATCCGGAGGCATAGTTTGTCATGGCTGGCTATTCTAAGACGTCATACAACAACACATTCATGCATATTTTGGAAATGGAAATCTTCCATTTCCGGACACTACATAAGAGTTTTAAACTGCAGAAACATTGAACCAGGAGCTCAGATTGGCCGCGAGTTTGCCCTATTGCCGGATGTCTTGAATGCATCGCGATTTCCGGCAGGCTAAGCATTCAAAGTCTTGAGTTATCGTGCTTTTTCGACCTAAACATTATTTGAATAAACTATTCAGGGTTAACATTTCATGGCACAATTTCACTCCACCCTGCATATATGGCAACACTTTTTGTCACCTAAACCAAAAACTAATGCTTCACCTGCAAAGTGATTCATCCCGAAGCTTGAATTAGATAGGTGAGGATAAAGCTCAACTCGAACTAAGTTACAGACATGTGAATTTCACGCACTCAGGGTATGGTTCCAATTCCTTTTCTTGGGCCACCTCGCTTTTCGATGATTTTGTTCGGGAGTATCTAAGGTTTCATGCGGGATTTGAACCCCGGTCCCCTCGATAAGCTGCCAGGCGATCGACCCACTTTGCTACTTCGCATCCCAGTACCTAATTGTACCGAATTTTCGGGTCAATTCAAAGGAAAAGATGAAAGAAATATAAGTATATCCTGCAAACGTATCGCAACGTTATTCTTAATATTTCTAAAAACATTGTATTGGAAGTGAAAAACATAAAAAACATTGTCCTTCTGCAAGACGTATGTATAATGAGCAGACTATTAATTGAATAGCCTTATTGTTATAGAAAATTGCAATTTAATACAAAGTAATTATAGAGAGTTATTTCATGAGACAAACCCGTTCTTGGCGAGAAGAAAACCTTTATTAAAAGTTTAATATGAGCATATAAAGGAGGTTGGCGACACGCACTAGAAAAAGCTATAAGGCTCCCTCTTGAACGGACATGATTTCCAGAAAATTTAGGGCATTGCGATGAAAGTACAGTTGGGACATTTTTATAAAAGACATGAAACAGTGATACAAAAATCGCATAAATTAACCAAATCACGTACTAACTCGGTGACTTCTATGGGTCGCCTTTATGAAATAAATTTTGGAATAAAGTTTTCATTCAAATCGCAAAGAAATTTTTCGCGGATTTTTGAAAAGAGAAACAAATTTTTAAGTACTAATCAGGCACTGTATCCATATCAAATTATTACTAATTCAAGCTAATGGAGAAATGTTTATGCGTAGGTGCTAAAAACCTGGTTTGCATAAATAAAAATTAAACCAATTAATGCAACAAATATTTCTGACCATGAAAACAAATTAATTTCCACACTGTTGCAGCTAAAATCGAATACCGTTCTACAATTCAAATCTGATAACTTTCAAAGCCATTATACGGTACACGAAGGTACCCCAATAAATCGCCCCCATTATTTTCGCATGAGGCGGCACTATATCGAATTGCTGCATTTTAATTATTTTCTCTTGCGGAAAGTACTTCAGTGCAATATCACCTAGTAAAATACAAGTGCCTATATCTCCACCGACGAAGAGTACGCACCTACTACCATCACGAGAGGCCCTCTCTCTGCGGTTAGTACTCAAAACTACGCCTTCACTTCCAAGCCTTTTCTCTCATCCGAGGCAGCCTGCGCTTGAAAATGCATCGATGAACCTCGGTGGAGGAGGAAGCACTCGAGCATAAAATGAAAAAGACTTAAAACAAAAATGGAGGGGACGTCACATGAACCACCCCTTCGCTCAAGCCATACACTTCGTGCCGTCAAATGCACCCATTCGTCTCCGCTTCATCGGAACCCGGCCTATTCACACATACGGGCTTCTCATTCCGGGATCCCGAAAAAATGAGTCCCGATATTCCGGAATTCAGTATTTCGGTTGAAACTTTCGAGTCACTGATCGAAGAGTACTAGGTTCGAATTAGGGAAAGCCTTGGAATACTCCAAAGCACAACAGAATCGAGTGACAGGTGGCTAAGGAAAGGGAGCTGGCCCCCTACCCTAAATGTGGGATACCCACAATCCTGAGGCTTGGCCCGCGGTGAGCTCTACCCTCGATAACCACAACAGCAATAAACTTTTTTACCAACAGGTAGTGGCTACATAATCCGTCTTTAATATTCAGCAAGACTTGTTCTTTTCTCTATTTCGTTCCATCCGTAAATTCTTATCTCTTTCTCCCCTTCCCTTGTCTACTTAACATTTATCCCTCTTAGGCGGTGTTTAACGTGTCCTCCCCGCGAATTACTCCTCCATCCAAAGCCAAAGCCATAGAATCTCATTTACATATATCTTCCTTTTCCACCATGTAATGCACTTCGTTGTCTACTTCCTCTCCGCCCACTTCTCCTTTTCGAATCTCCTCAAAAAACGCATTTTCAACACTTCAGTTTATTTTCATCCTTCTTTTTCAACTATTCTATTTCTACATGGCAAAGCGCTCAATAAATCATAAACGTACCAGATTCTTCACAAACCTTTTATTTACACTCGTATCCAACGATCGTCAGCATCGAAATACCATACACGATTGGACCGTTTAAAAATCAGCTAAGAGAAAAACAATGTCTCTTCAAAGAATTTGACATCTACAGGGTGTTTGACGAAATAGTGTTTCACTCGGCGGGCGAAGAAACTTTTAGGGGAGGTGCACAACACAGAGACACGGAGGAGAAAGGATTTGTGATATTGGATGAAATTTCTAATATTATGCATAAAAATATTTTTGAATGACAATGCGTATGATTTCTTCCACGCCGTATGAAACTTTTCAGAAGTAGTAAAAAAAACTAGGAAGAGAATTGCGCTAGCGAAGGAGACGTTCATGAACAGAAAGGAGCTAATAAGATGATCATTATGTAAGGGTTTAAACAAAAGGTTAAAGAAGAGTCTGATCTGGAGTGTTGCTGTTTACGCCGAGGAAACGTGAACACTAAGGAAGGAGGACGAGAGAAAACTGGGGAAATTCGAGATGTGGGTGTGGGGAAGAATGGAGAAACTGACGTGGACGGAGAGGAAGAGGATCGAAGAAGTGCTGGATATGGTAGGTGAGGAGAGACGGCTTTTAGATGACATACGGAGGAGACAGAATGAATGGATGGAGGGATTACTTAGCGGGGAGGGGACGTTGAAAAGAGCGTTAGAGGGTAGAATGTTTGGTAAACGAGGTAGAGGAAGGAAAATAATAGGATTTTTAGAGAGAATGAAAGGGAGTAGGCCCTATTGTGAAGGTTCTTGATGGAAAGGGAGGCTCTTAGAATTATTCTTAAGTTCCCCATGGAAACCTATCATAATCGGTAGAATTATTCAATAATAATACTAATTATAATGAAGCATTTCCGGAAAAATCATTTTCCCGAAAACTCGGGATGGAAGTACCGCCGTGGGACTTCAGTCCTTACGCACCCAGTTCTCCCTGCTCCTTCGGAATCCACACCTACTCCTTTCTTAACACAGGCTCTCGAGCCTTCACTACCTCCGGTGGTGGTGACGCAGGATACAGCAAAGGTGTGAGGAATATATCTAGGTCAGGGGAAACCTTGGGTATAGTGCTGAGGTGGCGCGCTCGGGCCATTGTGGGACGCGATGCCGAAGCGTCGAAGTGGTTAGCGGAGATTTATAGGAAAATCCTGAGAACCTTGTAATATCCGAAAACTCCTTCCGCTAAAGGCGGGTGTAAGGAATCTATTAACGCGGAATTAACTACGTCTAGCAACGATAGGCACTTAGCGGGAGTTTCCTGTGCCCTACTAGCTACTGCATCCTTCGGAAAACAACTTATGGAAGCCGTATTGATGTACGAGACAAAGTCGTACCCAAGAATACGAGGAAGGTATGAGAAAAATTTTGATTTAAGGAGTAGAGCTCACGTAAAATTGTTCATAGAGAGACCAATTTTCTATCGCGGCAACGTTTTGGGAAATCAAGGGAATGTAGTACACATTAAGTTCAATAGTGAAGAATTATAGCAAAAGTTTTGGCAATTAATAATGTTTGTAACTCTTTAATCAGTAGTTCATTTCCTTGATTTCCCAAAAATTGCCGTGGTAAACTAAAACGAAAAACTAGTCTCTCTCTCAAACTTTTTATGTGAGTTCTACTTCTTTGAGTTTAAATGAGATAAAATAAAAGTATGCATTCACATTATAAAATTTTTAGATTGTATGTTCATAAGAAAAGAGCAAATAGTTTTGTTTTCTGTAGCTATCCAAGGAAGAATACCTCTACAAAAAAACTATAAGCACGCGAGGATCCCAGTTATTGAAGATTCAAGTTTCCTATGCCTGCAAAAATTTCATCCTTTTTGATCTATATTTCATACGATTTAATCAATTGATTTCTGTGTCCAGTCATCGATAATTGTTTAACTCCTGGTTCTAGCTAAGGGCTGGATAGATAAGTTTTTCACATTAGAATTTTCTTATTTTAATGAATTTTTAGATCATTTCCTATAGATCAAATACTGAATTTTCCCGATATTAACGTTTTTTCAATGAAACAATGTTTTCACCTTTAAATTGCAAACAACGAAAGGGCGAAAGGAGTGTCACCAAAGACGTCTCACGAAAGGTGATTTGAACCATAGCCTAATCTAAATCACTTGTAGTTCCCATCGTTAATTTTCAATCTACTTAGAAGAATATACACTTGACATTATATCCGGTACATGGTGAAGTTAATGTAAAAGTGGAGATTTTAAAGTGCATCCGCAACATAGATTTACAAGTAGTTCTTATAATTGCATGTCTGCCTCCAAAACCCATTATAATAAATTTATTTGTAAGATTTTGACCGTCTACCATACCCATTCATTCTTTTTCCTGTCAACATGAATGAAACTTAAATATCAGGTTTCATCACATGTTCACAGCAACACTTATCGCTATACAAAGAGCAAATCAAGTTCTGGGATAAAATTCTAGCTGGGATAAATTTGTGCGATAAACTGACTTAAAATAAAATCAAAACTTTTCACACTAAAAGTATTATTACAGCGTATTGGATTATGTTAATGATAATACATGATATTGTAATTTTTTCTGAAAAGTATTCATTTTCCCTAGACATTACTATTATTAAGGTAGCAGAGGTTTGCGTTGTTTACAACAACTCCGGTAATTTTTGTGGTATAAACAATTTGTTTTCGGCAAACTGCTAGTAATAGATGTGGCTTTTTTAAATCAAAATAGCAAGTTATAGGAACGAAAACTACGGGAATGCCAAGCGCTCAAAGTTGGGCACCTTGATTTTACGCGCAAAAAACGGGTACTTTTTCGAGAAAAAATTAAGTACAGGAAATACTATTAAGCCGAAGAATTTATAAAGTACATGATATAACGTAGAACTATATTCTCTTTCGTATGTGTTTTATTGCATTGAAATCAATTGCTTCATTTAGACGCTAGAGCTCCTCAAACTCGAGTATCTTGCTTTTTTTTCAGACAGTAGATCGTTTTTTTGCAATTTGATTTCTCCTACGGTTTCCTATATTGTGGCTATTTATAGCAATCTATGGACAAATAAATACATAATATTACACTCCATTTTCATTCAAGCTCATCTTAGAAGTGTATGAAGCCGTTCAACAAAGATCGCCACGACCGATAAAAAGCACCAATATCTCGAGGGAGTCCAAAGTACGTGAGTATCATGAAGGAATGGTGGACCTCGGTGTCAGGCGAGTAATGAAAAAAATCTGGAGCGATCAATACACACGGGAGAGGCGGTCGGTCACGCTTTCTTTCAGTCCCCGTTAACGGGGCTGGGAGGATGACGACGACGAGAACGACGAAGAGCCGCAGAAACCTCTTTTTAAAAAGGCCCCTTTAAAATTCATAAGCTCGCTCAATAATATACCCGGGATGCAGGGGGGCATATTCACGCATTATTTCGCGCAAGGAGGGGGGAAACCACCACGGCAAGGGGGTCACGTGTCACGTCGCGTGGACCTGTCGTCAGTTGTATAGAGTCGCGAGGGACGATGATTCACGGGTCAACCGCAGAATGGCGTAGATTCGCGAGGGCTGTTTTCTTTTTAATCGATCAAGTTTGCGGGTAAAAATCAACCAAAACCATGTTGTAAAAGGGTATTTGAAAGATTGATGGTGCCCAAAATGAGTATTGGAGGCAGATAATGCAACCATAGTGAAACCTTTTTATCTTAGAGAAAGGGGTGGGGGAGGATTTGACATGTTTGAAGAAGGGGTGGGAAACAGGCGTACAAAGTGGAGACGGTGAGAAAAGATACAACTAAAGAGATACGGGAAACCCAAGGTGGAAGGAGTTTTGGTGGAGGTACTGTATTTAACTCCCCGCAGAAGGATATCCATTTGTATGAGGATAGAACCTCTATTTTACGTACTCTCTCACTCACAGACACGGGCACTTTTTTGCCGCAATTTCACTCTTTTACGGACACCATCGTCATGCGTTTTCTGACCGATCTGTCAAAAATTGAACTTTTTAAATAAATGTATTTCATTCATCTGGCTTAAATTCCTACAATTTAATATTTGCGGGGCAATATTAATCATAATAATGACGTTTTCTTTGGGTCACCTCCGACTTACAGCCACCTCTCACTTACGGACACATTTTCGAGGATCATTAGTGTCCGTAAATGAGAGGTTATACTCTAATTCGGTAGATGGAATTGAAAGACAATTTGCGGGGAAAATTGAACCTTCCTTGTTCAACTTATCTCTCACTTTTCAGGAAAGAATCTTCTTACTGCTGAGAGTACAAGTATAGAAGTAAGGAAAGACTTCATCAGATGCTACATATGCAGACATTTTCTCTGTGGAAATGAGGCTTGGACGTTGACAGCAGCAGAGATCTAGAGCGGAAGCATTTGAAACGTGGTGCTATCGAAGAATGATGATGATAAAATGGATCGACCGTGTAAGTAACGAGGAAATGATAAGAATGGCGGGAGAAAAGAGAAGGCTCCTAAAAACCTTAAGCAGAAGACGGGACAACATAATTGGCCACATTATGAGGCATGATGCCCTGATGAAGACAATCGTAGAAGGACACGTGGAAGGGAAAAAGGGCAGGGGACGGCCCCGAATGAGTTACATAGGTGAGGTTATAAAGGATGTAAACGAGAAGAAGTACGTTACTATGAAAAGGCTAGCGGATAGGAGAGAGGAATGGAGAGCTGCGTGAAACCAATCTTAGGATTGTTGACTAATAATGATGATGAACCTGGTGTAGCGCCCGAGCAGAATACCTGAATATTATTCACCAGGAAAAATTAGAATCGTTTATTATCTCTCACTAGTTTAAAGTTAAAATCCGCGCAAGTTCCCGTCCATCATTCATGAGGTAGTGATTTCAGTAAAGTTTTCGTTCATTTATTCGATCAGAAAGCACCTTTCAGTGAGGTAAGGCATCACTAAAAGGAGAGCAAGAAACTATAATCCACGATAGGAAATGCAGGGTAAATTACACAAAATACCTATAAATTCATGGTTGCTCTATTAAAACAATGATGTCAAAGTTCATTTGGATGGTCTGTCAGTGGTGGTGGGGTAGAGTCCACTCATAGCAAACCGTACGTCGTGGGATGAAATCCCTCCTGAGTAGGTGATCTCATTTAAGGGCATGTATGTGTGTCGTGCTCTGGTAATACTTCGTTGTAAAAGGCCTCTTTGTGCTGTTTACGGGGAAGTGAGACATAAATAAATATCAATTTATGAGGAATAAATTTGAGAACCATCAATAACAAAAAAAAAGAGATTTTTATGAATCCAACTGCGGAACACGCTCATGTAGACCAGTTACTAAATATGGCTAACACTCATAAAGTCAACGTTAAAAATAATTTGAAACTGAAACATAAGTGTGGTAAAACTACGAGAAATGTTCATGACGCCGAAATCGGTATAACTTCTTAGAATGATTGGTGGTGAAATCTTTCCTATCCGTGTTAATAGGAAACTCGTGAAATGTGAGATGGGAAAAAATAACATGCAAAGAAGCAAGATGACTGCAATTCCTACGTAGGCTTTCATAGCTGAGAAATTATTTAATTAAATAAAATTAAATGGCAATCCCATTTTGAGAACAATGGTCGTATTCAGTGACCAAATTGAAGTTCAATGTTCTCAATAACTCCTGTGAGTCGAGCCCAAAAGAGAAATCTTGAATGCAATTGGTTAAAAATAGAGTAAAATTACACAATCCACCAGTACTTAAGCAAAAATATTGCATAATTCCTCGAAATAAGGCAAGGAAGCTGCTGATTATGTAACGTATTAACCCGCAAGTCACTGAACTGTAGTTCTATCTGCAAATTTACTAGTCCTATCGCTTTATTTGGCATCATTATTCACATCAAGCTCCAACGTAAAATTCACAACCCAGGGAGCCCTAACTCGTTGAGCAAGAACCTAATAATAGTCTTGAAGCATTCCGATTTCAGATTACGTGACAATAACCACGAAAGTTACTCCCATTATTATCTTCTTATTACATCGAAATTCCAGTTAATACTTATTTGGACAAGATGAATCTATATATTACCCAACCAACAGAAGGAGATAATAAAGTCCGCATGCTAGTTCCGAAGTAGTTACCAAGTTCTCACAAACCATTGACCCTCAAGAAAGTTGATCCCGTCACAAAATTACACTGAACTTCTAGGCGACATGGCCATGCAAATAATTCCTTCCTTTTTTTAAATGAAGAATCGAAATTCTCCCCAAGAGCAGTCTGTCACGCACGTCAAAATATATTCATCGTTTCCCAAAATTCCAACGTTTGTATGCATTGTGCTATCAGTCTCCTCGCATCGCAGCGAGTTCACATTCGTGCTTATAAATGGTGTCCCTATTGGTTGTCACATTGGAAATTGTCACGAACAGAGGCGTCAATTGTAACAAACAATAAATTCGGCAACGACCGACTCGTTCCTTTTCCTTTGATTGACTTCGTGCGCCAAATATTTACATGGAGCCTTATAAAAATAGCATCAATCAAAATTTAGTCACGGGGAAATGAGTGGAGCAGGTTTTTCAGATGACCTAATGCAAGGAAAGACGGCATTCATGGGTCAGCCCTTTGGCTCGTGGGCCATTTCCAATATTCATCGTCAACGGGACGTATTCTGTCATATTTTGCTTTTTCTATGAGAAATGACTCCTTCAAACGTTGCGATCATATCTAGGACCAATTACTTATACGCCGTGTGATATTCTCGGTCAAGTTTGTTGTTAAAAAATAGGCTAATATCTTTCACATAGATGTCGATCCTTAAACGATAATATTACATTCAACACTTCAAAATATATTCTCTCCTCTGTTTCAAATATCCAGTAGCAAATATCAAGTTATGTCTAATAAAAATCAGTTTAAAATGTAGAGAATCTAAAACTTTGTAATTCCATTTTAAGGCCGTAGTACACGGTACGCGGAATCTGACGTACGTGCGAAGGCGCAATCAAAATTGCGTCGTGTAAGCGGTGAATTGCTAGAACACATGCGAGAATGCATGGATGCGAGACGGCAAAATAGCCCCTGTTCTAATTTCGTTCATGCATTCGCGCAATTCCACGCCATTTTATAAATAAATGCAGCCTAACCTGCGCAATTCCGTGCCCCGTGTAAAACGGCCTTAAAAGTTTTACAACCGGATTCAACCAATAAGGTCATCCTTTGACACCCCTCAATAATAATTGCATAAAAATATATGTAAATATATATATATATAAATATATATAGTAAAAGACGGTACCGCAATACTGGATAAATATCCTCTGGATGATCCCTTCCTTAAAGCCTCTATAGTTAACCTCTATCTAAACTATGACTTCCCCAGTTAACCACCTTACCTATCCCTTCCTTGAAAACCCACCGACACATCACTCTCCTTTTCTACCCCTGTCAACCACCAATTGTTTCCCCGCGCATATCGCCTTTATATTTATGTGAACTCTAGTTGAGTTATGCCTGAGGGTGATCTTATGAGTCGAAACCGGTGGCAAATAATCTTTATGTTGAATAACAAATACGTTCCATATTCATTTGTGTTACATTTTAAGCATGTTTCACCAAGTTTCGCAAGTCATTCATATCGACTTAAGTCAAGCACGAGTTGGAGAATATCTATACAGGGTACTTCAGGAGGAATCTGAAATAATTCAGGAGGTGGTAGGGGGGGCAATATGCATTGTTTTGTCCGTAAACATGAGGTCGCAATTAATTAATTGAGGTAAATACGATTGTGCAATATCGCCCATTTGAGATTTAATATTTCAGACCATCATAACTGCATATTTTCGTACAACCTTAGTTATTAAATGTCTTTAAAAATCCAAGGTATTGAATATATTGTCGAAAAGGCTGGATAACCAAGAAAAACTGTTTTCATATTAACTGCAAAGAGCATCCAAAAATGTATATATGACCATGGCTCAGTAACGAAGGATTTGCGACCCCATTAATGGAAAAATGCTTAGATTGGATCCCCTACCATTCTCCTGCACAATTGTAAATTCCTCCTGAAAAAAACCTGTATAAATAGGACCAAACTGAAGCTACAGCCCTCCCCACTCTTTTCGGGATGCATACTTCCACCCAAAAATATTCCTTGGCCACGGGCAAAGATGCTGCCAGCTGAGGAAGCGGATTTTACAGATAGGCACAGGGAGCGCTCCGCTCAGAGCGAGAGCCGAGGGCGAAGCCAACTATCCAAGAAATACTCAACCCACCACCCCTCTCAACGCTTTAATTACGAGAAAGTTTCGCCAAGTCGCGGGCCTAGGAGCATGTATTCATTTTGTTTCGGCAGCGCAAGAGTCAAGTCCCTTTTCTCCCTTCCCATGAGAGAGAGATTCGATATCCCACTTGTTTAATAATAAGTTTCGGGGAGGCCTACTAGTTTTCGCCCCGACCTTTTCCTCTCATTTTAACCCCGCAACCACCCCTTAGGGCCAACCCCCCCCCCCCCCCCTTGAATCCGAGGGAAAGGGTGGCGTTATCTGGCAGCGAAAAGGAGAACCTTTTTTATTGTCTCTCTGAGGGAGAGATACGGAGAATTGCGCACTTCAACCCACCACTAATTCAAGGAAAAGTTCCGTTCCTAAGTGTCCATCCAAGTGCTCACTTTTGACTGTGTGCTTAACTGGCTGAGGCACACTGGGTCGTATATTCTTCCACCAAGGTATCGCAAAATACTTTAAACCTAGTGAACGAATGGCTCGTTCACCAATTTTATTTTATTGTTGATCTTGATAGAGTTTGAAAAACAATTAGACAAATATATTTTCTAATTTTTCGATCGGTCATTTTCTTCTTGATGTATTTGTGACGAAATAAATCGGCGGTCTTAACCCTATCCCAGATAAGTTGTGGACGTCAATAGCTAATGCAGAGAGGTTAACCGAGATATGCTGAGATCTGTTAAGGAATTGCGATTTCGGGCCTGAGTAAACATTGCTCATATAATCTTCCCCTTGGGTTTAGCCAAAACAGTTTAACATGAGAAGCAACTTGTAACTTGGGGTAAAATAAACCATTTCCGAAGGATATAAATAAATGAACGTCACGTAGGAATTAATCGGTATAGACAATCGGCATCACTCGATAAACATTAACTTGATAAACACATACATTAACTATCTTTAACTAAGCAGATTCCTTTAGAATATTTGGCGCATACCGTTGAATAAAAACAATGATCATGGATATGAAATGATATGTTGTACAAGTTGTGTAAATAAATATATAAAAACAGAAGGTAAATGCATGAAAAAATAGGTACAATACCCCGAAAAAAGAACTTAATCACTGGCCATCCGCGAAAATGCCGCAGTGTCAAGAAAGTATGGAACGATAGATCCACCAGAGCTGATACGGATACAAGGGTACATACTTAAATGATTCCAAATATACGCGGTCGAGGGCCAAAAAGCTACTGAGAAGGAAGTAAAAGGGTGATTTGATAAGAATCAATTAATAATTTGAAGGATTAATTCACGTTTTATAGCCTCAAGCCCAGGCGGTGGTTAATTTTATCAGGATTGCGGCAGGGCGCATGCAATTGGTATCCAATTTCCTGGCCTACAGGATATAAAATCACCTCGTTGATACCCTTGAGCAGCACGGTCACAGAAATTCAATGCGAAGGGAATACTGAGATTAATTTAAATAAAAAAAGACGCCAATACGTTTCTCTCCAGGCACCTTTAAAGATTCAATCATAGCGCCGAGCTAAATCAACAGGAAAGTAACGCTTGCACGGAAAAAATAGTCTCCAAATACCTTGAACTGCATTTTGATACACCGATGAAATTCAATGCATAAATTTACAAACTATATAGGATAAAATATCGAGCATGAGTGAAAAAAATGTATTTCTAATCATAGCACTGGAATGCTTTTTTCGTGAAAAAAAACAATTAAGAAATAAAATATTATATTTTTCATTAAATATATGTTTTTTTACTAAAATGATCGATTAGAGTAGTACTGGTCATTAAAGGCATCATTACAGGTAATACGCTTTTAAATGTAGGCTTATACTGATGATAAAACACGGCTTTAACTCAGTACCATTATATTATCTTTACCTCAGACACAGGACGACCTTTACGAATTTACGACTAGCATGAATAAACTAAATATATTTTGAAATTGCAAAATTTTGAGGAAATTGCATGGCACTATACGTACAATTTGCACTGGTCATTCAACCTGGGCTTAACTGTTCGTTGATGGAACTGTTTCACATAAAAAATCCTTTTCTAACAGAGCATTTATCTGTATTCACATCCTATACTCGAAATACGCCAAGGAAGAAAAGTCGTAATGCATCAGGTTGAAATAGGACGTAATGACCGTCACTGAGAAATTCAACCACTAAGCTTGTTTGGATAAGTAGGGGTAAATATCACCCCAATGCAAGCCACAGGCGTAAATTATCACACACATTTGTAATCAGAAAATTACCCTATACGTATGAAACATATTAACACCAACCGGCAGATAAATGTTATTAAATGCACTGTAGGAAAATTTTAATCGTGACTAAGGGAAGAAACTGTAGCGCAAACATTGATGCTAGATGAATGCAATAGAATGGAAATAATATAAATAAAAGAAAACTCACCGTAAAGAGAAGCGAAGTATGCCACATGAAAATGCTCTCTACTGTGGATGGGTACTTTTCTTGATTTTTCTCTACCGTCAAATGTCAAGAGCGAGCCACTTTTCGGGCGAACGAATGCACAAGAATCTTGAGATAGGTCTAAAACACAACTCTTCAAATAAGCGTTTTGCGATCACGAGTCGATCGAAAAGCAATAAACGGAAAAGGGACGAGTCGTAGAAACCAATTTATGCCCTGACGCAGATGGGATCTATTGAACAGCCCAAGCGACAGGGTCAATTTTCTGCTTCCTTGGGCGGTTTTACAGTCCAATCTATATTGGTTATGCCTGGACGGACGCCATAGAAGAAATACGGAAGTCAGCTGGAGTAGGGTAACCATACGCAGACATAAAGTCAGGCATAAAAGATTTATCTGCCTTAGAATTATTTTCATACCAATTTCTGTCCAATTCTTGACCTATGTAATATGGAATTGGGTCTTTTTCAGCATTTCAGCATTATTAGAAGCCAAAAAGATACCCTCGACATCACGAAAAATATAAAAATATGATCTCAGGTTTTCCCGGCGTATCAGGTGCGGAAAAGTTTTTCGGATTTTCCACCAGTTGATGTTCTCCATATCTCCCGACGTTTCGAGCAGCCACTTTCTGTTCATCCTCAGGGGATCTAATGAATTAAGAAGATCCCCCCAGAGGATGAACAGCAAGTCGTTGCTCGAAACGTCGGGAGATATGGAGAACGCCAACCGGTGGAATACCCGAGAAACTTTTCACTATCAATTTAATAATTTGACGATTCGAAAAAAAAGACCCGAATAAAAAATTGTCTCGATAATTCATGAAATGCATATTTGGTATTTGCTCATTTACTTAATTTTTTAACCGAAAAGTTGGTAAGGATAGGTAGAGCTCACCGCTGACAAAACCTCAGGTAATTGAATTTCATGCAATCAAGGGGTGAGGACCAGTTCTTTTCTCTGGTCTAAGTGGTACTTGGGAGGCTTTTTCTTTTGGGTGCCCGAAAGTAACCGAGGTTTGACATCCGACCCTTCGACCACCAGCCAAACGCTTATTCCATTGGATTGGACCCTATCTAGGTCAAATATAATGAAAGAAAAAATGAAAATTATCACATGAACAAATTCCGAAAATCATGTGAAATAAATTTCTAAAGGTAAAACAATATACTTCTTCCTTTCCAAAAATGTTTTGTCAATAGATATCATGAGATACCTCAACTTAGGATATCGTATTTTCAACAATGCACCCCTTTGCGCCGGCTGGCTCCCAGTAGGTCAGAGCGCTCGTAACCCGGAATATATGCCAAAAGTTGTCGATTCACAACTAGTTTCTGAAAATATCAGTGGATTCAAAATTTATTCTTGACCAAGAAGACGATCCAAACGGCGATTTCGACGAGTGAAAGGATTCTAAAAGAATGATTATTGACATCTGAATCGCAAACTGCAATAATGATAACCCTAACGGTATCATTTTAAAAACTTCTACCAACAATATCCATAGGAGGAAATTTTTATATCTCAACCAATGTGGTTGCAATGAAGCCGTAAGTTCTATGATTCCTCGAGGCAATAAGAAAAATGGGCAGAAAATTCCGTTTCAAAGCATATAATATCATCAACATAAAAATGGTTTGCTATCCATCAAAAATGTATATTTCATAAAGCTTTAAGATAGTACACGCTGTTGTAAAATTGAATGAACGGTCTTTCAAACACTTTTCTTCAAAATCGGCTGGCATAATTTTGCAATAAATCTGTTGCATTTTACCCCTTTCCTATAAGTTTCAATATCCATGTCCATCAATGATCAATGATTAATAGAGGGAGTCATTGCGCAGGTACTCCATGTTCCGGAAAGAGAAAAAAGAACCAAAAACAGAGAGATAGCAATACCTCAAGAGTTTTCCGCTGTGCACCATTCATATATACACATTTTTTTTCAAGGTACTGCCAAGGTCTTACACGCCAAATAATCCTGTCATGGTCAATCTCCGTCAAGGCTAAGACCCCGCCGTGTTTCTTGGAAATTAGCCACAAGAATGATCACGAGCCAGTTCTGCTGTAGAAGGCCGGTTAACGCTCAGACTTGAGACAATATCGAAGACTTCTGTAAATAACACTGAGCCCTCTCCGCGTAACAAAGAAAGCCTTGAGAAATGATGCAGGGGAAATTTGAAGGGCTAGCTAATGTAGCAAATTGAGCAATCCACTGTGACACAATGATCGGTGAGACATTGAAAGTCGTATTTTTACGTCATTTGAACAGATAATTTTTGGGCTATATCGCCACGCCAATTTTATGGAGCTCTCAACGTTTCCGAACCGATCTTTTTTCAATATATTCCCTTGTAAAAGATAACAGCATCGGTCGGGAAACGTTGGGACAACACGAAAATCGACTCAGCGACATAACCCAAAAATTTTTTTCACTAACATTATTCCCTAAAGTTTTAACGAAGAATGACGTATTTTTTCGGTTACAAAATCATTTTATCGTTTGTGAAAAATAAAAACAGGTAAGAAAGAAGGGGTGTGGAGAGGAAAGAACAAAAGAAAGGATGCGTCGCGACGCATGACATAGATGACATGACGCATGGCGACGCTGTAATTTATCGTAAAATAGTAATCACTCTGAATTGAAATTCTATCATCGGATGTAAATAACGCTCATTTGTGGAGCCAAGAGTGGGGACTCAAAATTAATCTGAGCAAATGCACAGCGATACATATTTTGCGGAGTTAGTTCAACTATAACCGTGTTTATGCTGTGGATGGTATTAACACAAAGGAAACAGACTAACAAGGTGTGAAGTGAAGTACCTGAGGGTTACGATAACTTCGAGCCTCCAGTGGGGAACACATATGAGGAATATTTGAGGCATAGCCCTCAAGGTCGGATTCATCAAGTGTATTGTGGGAAGATTTTCAGATGAGAAATTAAAATAAAGGTGTTACTTCGCCCTCGTCCGACCACAACTTGAATATGCAGTGAGCGTGTGGGATTTGGCGCAGAAAGACTTAATCCGCGAACTGAAGAAAATACAAAGGAAAGCTACTTGATTCGTCAAAAACTGCTACGAGTGTACAGACAGCGTCACCCAGGTGTTAAGCGAATTAGGATGGGAGCCGCTAGTGACTCGGAGGCTGTGCACCAGGCTTAGATTGTTTGAACAATTGAAAATAAATATCTTTAGGAGCCATACAGAGAACATCATGTTGGAGCCCCACTATATTTCCAGGTCCGACAGAAGCGATAAATCAAGAGAGATATTTCACCGAACGGATGGATTAGGTAATTTTCCCAGGAACCATAAAGAGCTTTATTAAATGCTAGTCTTAATTTTGTTTGAGCATTTGCTTTTTATATAGATATGGCTGGTGTGCTAACACCCCCTGCCACACGCCTTTTTAGGCGGCTTGCGAGGTAGTTCGTAGATGTAGATGAAGATATATGAGGAAGCCCGCCGGTGCCTCAACACTGAGGATGAAAGGAATGTGATAGGAAAATCCCACGGCGCGTCGTCATTAGGGCGACATGGAGCACTACTAATGCAACTATGATTTGATGTATCTACGGAATGGGCAGATTTTTTTATGGAGAGGAAAATCTTTTAATTCCTCGATAGAAAACTCCTCTATAAAGTCTCCTTGGTTGCAGTAATTGTGAAACCCAGATTCCAGAAACACGAGAAGCGGAAAACCTCGCCCCGCTAGTGGGCGTAACAAAGCCGACTGCCGGCCACCTGCCTCTACACTCCAAGCCCAGGCGGCGCGCCGCGGCGGGCGGCCGTGGAAGGCTCCAAATGGCCCGAAGAGAGCAGATGCAGCCGAACGGAGGAGGTCCATCGGCGCGAAGAAAGGAAAGGGGCGGGATGCACACAAGACATGGGCCGTGAGAGACGGGAATAGAGATATCCCTTCCGCGAGAGAAAACTCTCCACTCCAAACATTTTCCTGCCGGTGGAACCCGCCAGCTTCCCTTCCGGAGCTTCGGAGGCTCACTATATCGGCGGAAAGAGTAACGCTAGAAAAGCGGATCTAAATGTTTTAGCGGATCGGTTCTAAATGTTTTAAAATAACACCCGTATACAGTTATTTCACAGAAAAATGAGTGCATGCTTTGAACATCGTCTACAACTTGAGTTTTTGTCTTCTATTAACATCTATTTTTAATGTTCATTCAGTATCTTGGAGTATAGGTCTTGAAGAATTGAATGGAAAACTTTCCCCTTCATCAGAGCTATGAATAAATATGATATTTTATGCCTTTATGTATCGAATTTTTGTACTCATTCATTCATAGCCCAGACGAAGGTGCATAAAAATACCCATGCTTTGCATTAAAAATTTGTATTCAAAATTCTTCAAGGCCTTTAATTCAAGACTCTGAGTCAACACTATCCACAAGGTCGCGGCAGCATCGGCGAAAAATTTCGTGATACCCGCTGGAATTTTAAACAATCGAATCTTTCATTTATAAAGGAAATATTGCAAAATGTTTACATTTGATCATACATGGGAAGTTTTTCAGCTGTTTCGTGATATATTAATTTTTCTGAGCATAACTACACGCATATACGTTGTGCTAAACTGAGAAAAAACGCTATGTGTTAAATATTTTCTCAAATTTAACGCAAATAGAACAGTGCCTCGTAATAATAGTCACCGAATTATCGAAAATAGGAATTTCATGTACTTCAGCAATATTCGATTCCATAATTTTTTTTAAACGTAAAAACTATACATTCATGGTAGGTATGTTTAATATTTCCATGCAGTCAAAACCGTAATCGTGGTAAGAAAAATCTGAAAACTGAACTCCAAGATTAAGCTATTCGCAAATGTATTAAAACTATCCTGTACTTATAAAGCTAAAGTAAATCTATCGTCGTTTTAGAATATACGAAAACTATAAAAGCCCTACTGTAAGAGTAAGAAAAGAAATGGGAAATCGTATGGGACTGAAGAGGCGATATAAGCGGAGGTAACCTATGGAAATTCTGCTGCACTTGTAAGTCCAAGAAGAATAAAACCCTAAGTCCTCTTTAAAAGAGCCATCTCCAAACAATAGGAGCAGCACAGAGCTCAACGGCTGCCCTTCATGGTCAAGAGGGATTGGCGTACGTTCCGGTTTCATCTTCACTCCATATATGCATAGGAATTTAAGTAAAACCACGAAAAAAAGTTCTACAAAATGATGGTTTCTATTGGGTATTTGAAAACTAGTGGAGAAAAAGGAGGAAAAGAAGGGGAAAATAATTTAAATAAATTAATTAAAATAATTAAAATAAAAAGGGAGCGTTAATTTTCATGATAAACTATGAAACTATATCGTAGATTCACAAAGTTTCTCGAGGCAAGTTTGTGGATGACACGACAATGCAGACAAATACAGATCACTATTTCAGTGCGTGGTCTATCTTCAGGTTTTAAGCTGAAGTATTTGTCAGAAGGATTTCACTAAAGAGTTTGCCATAATAAACATGATGATGCCGATGAAATATTAGTGGTTTCTTTAAAGTTTTTTCAACAGCTATCATAACCACTTGTTAGACACCATAATGCCTATATAATAAGCCTAAAGCATAATGAAAAGCGAAATGGATACTATTAGGATTTAGTTATTATTTAATAACTTAAATTACTCAGCACAGTCAAACTGAATCATTCACAGAAACCTGTGAAATGCAAATTGACGTGAGAAAGGGTATTGATCAAGCAAAACAAGTCAAAAGAAGCGAAGGATTCTGTCGTGAATAGTACGCATTATAATTGATTTTCTGGAGTTTCTGACTGTGCCGATGGTCACGGCCGACCAATTTTTTCTACTACGTTACAGGAAGCGATTTATAGTTGAAGTCGTGAAGACACTTCCTTCCACGGAAAATAAAACGTTGTTAACTGAATCAGAGAATGTTAACGTTAAAAAATACAGTTTTCTGAATTATGAATCACAGGCATATTTTTTTATACATAAAGATGGTGAAAAGAAACACGGACATATGACGACGCGCTGCAAAGAATGGGGGATTGAGAGCCTGATGTGTTTGTGTTGGCTCCACCCAAAAATCCAGTGGGTTCCGTTCGTGCGACGCTTTAAAGTGAGCGGGTTTGCGCTCGACAAAAGATTCGGCGGGAAGTGCACCAACTGCGGGAGCTCTCGAGAATGAAGTGGTGGCGGGCGGTGAATAAAAAAATAAGAGAGATTTCCACGCCATACGAGCACAGCACTACAGATGCAGCATTCTATTTCGACGGAGCGACTGAGTATTTATCCAGAACCATTGGCGCCTCGAGGGTTGACTACTAAAAATTCGCGGTCCCTCCTCTACTTTTATTCAACAGGGTAAATACTCTTCCTGAGCATAATCCGCTACTTCCGACTCGAAAATCAGCTTTCTTTCGAAGCAACTACTTCAAGAAAACAACCAATGAAGAATTTCTATGAATATTAAAAAATGAATATCAATCTAAGTTTTTTAGAAAGTAATTATTTGGAGTGGCATGTTTTAGATCACTAGATATATCTCATTGGCTAACTAAGACTACACTTTTGGTTTTCATGCTGTTTATTTCGATTGGAAATTTCAATAACACTAAATTTTATGTTCATACATAAGGAGAACAAATAGGATATCAATAAACTCTACTCATCATATTGCCATTTTTTTCAATTTTTGCGTTTCCATCAATAATAATGAAGTTTGATATGAGCTTCCACTTTTAATTGCCACACAGCCAGCTTAAGCGCTCTTGAATACAGGGTCGTATCCAGAAGTAGTAGGACTGATTTTTTTCCGCACGGGCAGAAAGATTGAGGAGGGTCTGCAAGACCGGATGTTGTGGGGGGGAGCCTTGGGAACAGATTTTGATGTGTGGCATTCGCCTGTGTGCATTAGTTGAGTGTGGACTACTGTTTTCGTGACCTCCTGTTTTGACGCCTCGTCGTTGGTTGCGATGGAGCAAAATTTAGAGCAGCGGTACGTCATCAAGTTTTGCTACAAACTCGGCAACTGAAACCAATAAAATGCTTACGCAGGCCTACACGGAGGTTACCATGAGTCGTTCCTCGACATTTGAGTGGCACAAGTTGTTTCGGGAGGGCAGGGAGGTCGTCGAGGATGACCAATGCGCCGGGCATCCGTCAATCTCGAAATCGAAAGTGAAATCGATGTTGATTGCATTTTTTGACCGTCGTTGAATTGTCCATAAGGAGTTTGTACCACCTGGACATACTGTAAATGCAAGATTTTACGTAGAAGTGCTAACATGGCTGCGAAATTCGATCACACGCGTGCGACCAGACCTGGAGGAGAATTGGAAGCTCCACCACGACAATGCACCGTGCCACGTCGCGTGGATTGTGAGGGACCTCCCGGCCAAATTCGGCGTTTCCACGTTGCCTCAACCCCCCTACATCCCTGATGTGGCACCACAGGACTTCTTCCTGTTCCCCAGGATCAAGAGGCACCTCAAGGGGCATCGTTTTGATGAGGTGGAAGCGGTCCAAGCGGCGACGACGAGGGTGCTGAACAGCATCCCGGAGGACGACTTCCGGAAGGCCTTCACGACCTGGAATACTCGCTACAAGAAGTGTGTGGATGCCCAAGGGGCCTATTTTGAAGAGTATTGAGTCGATGTATCAAAATGTTCAATAAAAGTTTTTTAAAATTCAGCCCTACTACTTCTGGATACCACCCTGTATATATCGATATCAGGATGATATCCAGATTAGAATTCGGCGCAGACGTGGTGCCCACACCAAGCATGCAGGCGATACGATAGGGCATCTCCCAGAATGCATGTATTCAGCATTCATATCCGATCTTACTTTTCTAAGTTTTGATTCTTGGGAATTAACTTTTATTTGGAAATTAAACTGTAGACGCCGTGAAAGAATGCCCGGGGCGCAGCCGACATATTAACTATCACAGTTGGCACCACGAATATTACTACGGAGAATACACCAGACGGCATCTAAAGGTGTTGTCACTCACTGCGCATTTAAATAGACCTATGTGTTTCCGTATTTCAAACGGGAGTAGAGTTCCGAGTTTTACGGAGAAATGAACTATAATTAGGACTGCTATCGCTACATATAGAGTTTGTTTCTCTATGGAAGCGAGGATTGGACGTTGACAGCGGCGGAGAATTCAAGAAATCGAAATGTGGTGCTACCGAACGATGAAGATAAAATGGATCGACAATGTAAGTAACGAGGAAGTGCTGGGAAGAGTGGGAGGAAAGAGAATCGTCCCAAAAACCTTAAGCAGAAGACGGGAGAACTTAGTTGGCCAAATTTTGAGGCATGATGGCCTGATGAAGACAATCATTGAAGGACAGGTGGAAGTGAAGAAGGACAAAGGACGGCCCAGAATGTGTTATATAGGACAGTTTATAAAGGATGTGAAAGAGAAGCAATACGTCGCTATGGAAAGGTTAGCGGATAGGAGAGAGGAATGGAGAGCTGCGTCAAACCAATCTTAGGATTTTTGACCAATGATGATGATCCGAAAATTATATTATAACGAATTAACTTACCAAATTCATATTTCTTCAATGTTATCAATCGTGATTGCAAATACGAAATTGCATTAAAAAGAAAATGATCCCCTAGCACTCTTCGCCGCTCTATGAATATTTTTGAAACCAGATTAAAATACGCGCCGAGTGGCGACACAAATGTACTACTGGATGGACAGGAGACTCCTCAGTGCAATCTCCTCGATTGTCACCCACGTCTCGTCCACCTCCACCTTGCGAAGTTAGACTACCTTCGAGTATAGACACAGAATCATTGAACAAATAGAAGGGTAGGCACGTCGACAGGGTTAGGTTTTCTCGCGAAAGCGCGCTACGCGATGGAGAGGTGGCGTACCGATTCGACAGAGGGTTTTGGTTCTCGAGTGGTGAGTGAAGTGGCGTAAAGAGCACTAGGAGAGTGAACGTTGTTGAGCGTGTTGGGCCAATTATTCCCCCACCCTCTCCCAGAGTGCCCGCGGGGTCCGACGCGACGGGGCGGCGACATTCTGGGAGCACAAAGAGAATTCAGCCGCGCCCGTTCGGTTTGTCGCTTTCCGTGAAGCGGAGCGGCTGCGGCAATTTGCCACGCATGGACACCTAGGGGGGGAGGACGGGGCCCCTCTTTTGTGTGGAGGACCCACCATCCGGCGGGTAAACACCGGGCACGGAGACGTTCCAGTTACCGTACCTTCCGGAAGATGGAAGATTAAAACTGGAGCGGGATGCCACCTCGGCCTTTGTGACGGCATAAAAGGGTTGAAAGAGGATCAAGGGGTCAGCGGTGTCCCCTGTAGATCCATGCCACACAAGTTTATTCTTCGAAGAGATAAGTGGAAACTTGAACCTTTTCTAAATACAAATGTACCTCAAGGGGAGTTCTTATCACTCCATGATGGTTTTGCTTAGGTGACCTCTATGACTAATCCTTCATTCTAGCAAGAAGAGATGTTTTTTTCTAATTGAGTTTAAGATACATAACGTTTATACATATCCTCTTAAATAAAATAAGTGTTGTGTCCACATAAGATAAGAAATAATTTTTATACCGTATTTCCATCTATGTTTCATTCACCAAATGGAAACAGATTTCCCCCGTGGATCCATATCGCACATCCATTTCAACCCTTCGAAGAGAGAGAAGGAACCATGAACCCTCGCTAAATTCAAATGTACCCAAAGAGGAGTTCTTATCGCTCCGTGACAGTTGAGCTCAGATGACCTCGATTACTAATCGTTCACTTAAACCATAAGAGAAGTTTATTTTAAATCGAGTTTCAGCTACAAAACGTTCACAACTATTCTCTACAATAAAATAATGAGTGTGCCCACCTAGGGTCAAAATTTACTAATTTCCATATCCATTCCCGTCTATTTTTCATTGTGTAAACGGTAATATATTACCCCGAAGATCCATATCGCACATCCTTACCTGCCCCTCGAAGAGATAGAGGCAACTTTAAACCATTCGACATTCATGTCAGGCAGACTGGAGTCACCTCGCTGACTAATCCTTCACAAAAAATTAACCGAATATTTCCAATACCCACTATGACACTAGTATTATTGTGATAACCATAAGAGAAAAAAATGCGCCTCCAAAAGTTTATAATTTTATCATTTCCATTCCATATTCACACTCATAATTCATCGCTGTCCCCTTGAAGCCTTATTTTGCCTAACCTTATTCTTTGGAGATAAGGAGAAAGCGGTAGTCCGTTTATCATTCAAATGAACCCGAGGGAGAGGTTTAATCGCCTCATCTTATATCGACTAATCTTCCTCTCAAAAATAAGCATTTGTTTTCCTCCCACAGAAGTAATAACAACTCGAATGAAAAAACACACTAAAAGAAGAGAAAAAGTAAGCCCACAAAAGGAAAATAGTACATGATTTTCATCACATATTCCCATTTATATTTAACTGGCTTGGTAGGTTGGTTATAGGAGAAGTCAGGAGTGGGGAGAAACCTTGGTGCCCTTAACAAAAAAGTTCCATGCCTACCGCGACTTAGCGTCTCATCTAACGGACTTAGTGCCTTTTTTAAGTAGGTGTTTTAACAGAGATTTGGCAGACAGAAAAATTTTCTTCATGATTTGAACTCGGACGCACGGAATAGGAGACAAGCACTCTAACCACAACACAAACCAGATTGAATTTAATGACGATTATTGATTGTTGTGGGTAGAGCTCACCCCGGAATTAGGCATTGGTGTATGAAATTCTGAAATTCAATTTAGGAAAGCCAGTTACATTACCTGGTCCACCTCACACAACGAGAATTTTTAAGAGGGGTGTCCGGTGGCTTCACGCATTTAAACCCGGAGCTCTTCAGTCATCGGCTAAGGGCTCTATCCATCAGACTACAACGCTCTCTTTTACCAACACAGGACACACTGTGACACTTAGCACAAAAATTTAACGGTGGCCAGGTACGACAGGTATCTTCAAATGTTTTCCAACAATTTCTCGAGGGTACTATTTTAAGGAAAAAAATGTTTCATACGATTCCTGGTGGACAACAATGAACACGCATATGCGAATAGTTCTTGGAAGCAATACTCAGGATCACTAAGCATTCTCGAATGCTCGTATCATTCCAAGGAAGTTGTATTCACTGGCCAGGAATCAGACCTGGCTACGAAGTCGATGGTCGAACGTAATTTAAGTTTACTCGGAAAATAGAAATAAGCTGACCTTGAAGTTCGAATGATCGTTCTTATTTTCCGCACGACCGACGCGACGTCTAAATGCTAGGAAAAAATGGCCTAAATATATACCCTACCGCACGGCTAAATGGAATGGGCTCCCATGAAAGGTAACATATATAACCTCAATTTTCTCTCCTATACCGACACATGCAACTTATTCCTACCTATTTCTCAAATTCCTACCAATATGAGCTATTTTCCTCTTAGCACACACGGCCACATTTTTGTGTGACAGCGCACGAGAAGCTTGAAGAAATAGATTCCTCAACGCATTTCTGACCCTCATATCGTATTTTCTACAATCCAACTATTCCATCCAGCAAAAAAAAATCCTTTAAAAAATTAAAATAGTGTTTTAATAGGGGGCTCATAAAACACAAAATATCTTTCCCAAAAATATAATAAAAGTAACTTCGAATGAAATTAAGAGTAACAGGTACGTATATAAATGAATATAATAAGCACAGGGAAGGTAAAAAAACAGATGGTTAAACATTTTTGGTAGACAGAGCCACCAAATGAAAAGTAGAATGTCATTCTCTC
This sequence comes from Ischnura elegans, assembly GCF_921293095.1. NCBI lineage: Eukaryota > Metazoa > Arthropoda > Insecta > Odonata > Coenagrionidae > Ischnura > Ischnura elegans. The sequence continues at coordinate 60,329,632 of NC_060252.1, forward strand.
CTAGACAAGGCATAGACACTCACTAGTAATAAATATTCTATAAACTATTATTATGAGAAATGATCGCATTTCATTACCTACTTTATATTTTGAAAGAAGTCATTCTAAACACACTCTGGAGAAATAAGGAAATAATTCATCAAATCCTTTTATGGAGCATGTTTCTCTATGGAAGCGAGAGATGGACGTTGACAGCAGCGGAGTAACATGAGTGGAAGCATTCGAAAAGAGCTTATATCGAAGAATGATGAAGATAAAATGGATCGACCGAGTTATCAATGAGGAAGTTCAAAGAAGAGTGGGAGAAAAGGGAAGTCTTCTAACACCCTTAATGATTAAACGGGACAATTTAGTTGACCACATTATAAGGCATGATGACCTGATGAAAACTATCGTGTGACAGGTGGAAGGGACAAAGGGCAAGCCAAATGAGCTACGTTGGAAGGGTAATAAAGTATGTTTAAGGGAAGAAATATGTCACCACGAAAAGGCTAACGGGTAGCAGAACGGAATGGATAGCTTCGTCCAACCTATCTTAGGATTGCTGACTGAAGATGATGATATTTTGAAAACAAAGAGAACAGAAATAACCAATTTATCTACTCTGGCGAGAAAATTTTTGTATCATAGCAAGCGTTATACTTACTCCGTTCCCAGAATTATCTCTTTTTAAACTCTCAGTGACGTGAAATGACGACAAACAACGAAATGTAAAAACAGGAAAGGGGCATTTCCAGCAGAGAATGGTAAATGAAGCTTTGTAATTAGCAATTCTCAAACGAACACGTCCGTTCTCAAAGTAGAAGTCGTAAGTTTCGCTGCCAGGGTTATAATTTTCAGCCACAAAGGAACGATATCGAGGATTAATAGCTCAGATCAAGAGCGGATGGAGCAAGCAGCAGAAAGATGATATATAATCGTGAACTTCGCCTACTAATGGAGTTTTCCGTGGATATGAATTTGATACGGGTGCTTTCAGACACTATTCACACATTTACCAACTGCAAGTAGGTCAAAGAAGCTATCCTCATCGGTCAGAGAAATAGGATTTTATCCATTTTAAATCGAAAATTCTAATGGTATCGAATAATTATCGCCGTTTCTCGTTTTACACCGTTTATTTCTCCGAAAAGATCTAATTTTCTACGCAATAAACCTCAGCGTTCAAAATTGAAGGTGCTTCTGGAAACACGTAACATGCATCTACCCTGTTATCAATCACAAACGCTTTGTTACTTCAACAAAATATTTATAAAAATTTATATTTTATGACCGGTTTCGGCTGTTACACCATTATCAAATACAGAAAATATAAACCTTTGAAACAGCCGAAATCGGTCAAAAATATAAATTTTTATAAATATATTTCGGAAGTAACAAATTGTCTGTTATTGATAATATGGAGCCCTTCCACCAAGTTCAAGCTTCAAGTTTAAATTTAATTTCATCTACCCTCATCTATATACTTCTTCGCTAGCTGCCCCAATACTCGCGTTTAGAAGGGCGTTTGGGCACAACCTGTTAACAAAAAAAAGGAAATGTTAATGCCAGTCACACCTAGCATTTATTAAAGTCCTTCATTTTACGGAAAAAAAGAATTCACAAAACCTATTCGTGCGACAGAATATTAGACCTAATTTATTTTTGTTCGACCTCGATCCCTGAGGATATACGCCGTATTGATGTAGACAACATATATGAGCGCTGAAATGAAATCATTTACCTCCATTGATACCCAGTAAAGGGGTCCCAGGAATGAAGAATTATACCTGTTGGTGTGTACACTACAGGAGCTAACAAAATGTAACCTTGTGGAAGAATAGGGAAGGAAGAGTAACCAGGGCCAGTGAAGGGGACCAAGGCTTAACGCCCCATACGACGGATGGTGTAATTTGCTCATGGTGCCCAACACAAAGCACTCAAGAAAGGAATCGGGTAAACTCAGACAATTCTCAGCCACCGATGGAATTAGAACCTGGGGTATATGAGATGTGAGGGTGACTTTGAGACATTCCGCATAAGAAGAAATGAGTTTATGGTATCAAAATATAATGAAATAAAATTGGATGCTTTGCAAAGGATGCATAGTTTCTCAGATTCATCGGAACTGATCGTCACATAATGAATTTGAAAGCCCAATAATGTCCGTCGAAATTCTCATTTATGTACTTATGAAATCATCTCATTGTTCGGGGGAAAAGGAATTCCCATTCCTTCCGAAAATTAAATACTACATGGAAGTAGTTAACTTTCAAAATATAAAAAACAATATTTAAATTCAGACTTAATTTCATGTTAACTGACCCGGGTTTTTGTTTTCACAGTTCAGGCCAAGAAATTAGCACTGAGTTGATGAAACCCAGATTGGTAAACACTGATATAACTATGGGGTTTAACAACTGCGTTCTATCCTGAAAAGAAACTCATACATCACTCTCCACTTATCTTCGGGAATCATGATTGATATTGATTTTCACCAATTACACGGAGTGAGATTTGAAATAAAATTTAACAATACAGATTTTCCTGAAGTATTTATTTTTTAAAGTTTTCTACCGGTTGAGGTAGTTTTACGTGGAACATTTATCAAATCACTGCACTTTTCCTGCGTTCAAAATATTTAACTTCCTTTTTCAACTCAAAATAAGGCTAAATCGTTCTTATTCTACCCATTACTTCCGTTTGCTTACTTATTCTTCGTCGCTTTCCGAACCTTCTTCCCTCGAATATGGCTTCCAGCATTCCCGCTCTGGGAGCGTCCCATTACAGAACTTCTATCTCCGTATTTTATGTATAGTTTTCCTCTCATCACCCTCCTTTTATAACACTTCATCGTTCCTCTTCCTCTCCGTCTACTTCACCTTCTCAATTCTCCTAAAAACCCTTATCTCGAGTTCCAACGTTCAAATGCTAGTAATTTAAGCCAATGAACGCAAATGGCAATGATGCAATATGTGGTGGATAAGGTCGAATACGACGATAAAAATTAAATTCAAATCAGCCTTGAGGACACAAGTATAGGTTTCAATGCAACCGAGTTTCCTTCCACTGTCCAAATAATGCCCGACATATCGTCCCATCTCGGAGCAGACGGTCGATATCGGTAATGGGGCTGACTACGGACGAATCACGAAGTTTTTATCGAGACAATCTCATGCGACCGCTGGTCTCAAATATAGATTTGAGCAATTAATGATGATTTGTTTTCCCCATCCACCCTCAGGGTGAAAATACGGGCGATTCGACGCAAAGCAGTTGGGCACGGTTCACCGAAAAATAATTCATAAATAGCGATGCCGCATTGACGGTATTTCCCGCCCTAACGACTCCGAAATAAATGCTGTGAAGCCTTGCATTTTGGGCACCTTTCACTTGACCTGTCACCAACAGACACATCTCACTTAAGGAAAAATCTGCCTTGGGACACTTTTAAATGGAATTGTATATCCAGACTCGAAATCGCAATACAGAGTGGGATAGGTTACAGCAAAATATAGAAAATAAAAAGCAAACAATAAAAAAACGAAAACTTCCGCCCAATGGGTCGGCGACTTAATTTGAGCTTTGGTGCATTGACGTCTTTAGAGACAATCGTATATCAAGGGAAGGAATCGCCTACAAGAATATAAACAACTAACCACGTAGTAGTGAATTATTCAGGATGCGTTTTAGGGAAGATTTAGCAATTTTTCGAGAGAAAAAGAGGTCCAAGAAAGGATATTTTGAAGTCAGGGAAGGAATTCCATATAACTGACGCGAATAGCACGCAGGGAAGGAAACGAATCGGAAAAAAGAATAAAACGGGTACCTACATACACCTTTTTTTAATCTTTCACAATCGGTAGTAAAAAGTAATTGTTGAAAGAGATTATCCCCTGGCAGAAGGATTCTCATATCCATATAAGGATCGAGCCTCTCGCTAACGAACATTCCAACTTATGCATATTTTCGGGCGTTCTTTGTGTACGGGAATGCTATTGTACTTGTAGGAGGCGATAGACAGCTGCGGACATATGCACCAAAATGAAAGGGCAAACATGAAATGGTGGAGAGAAACCCTGCGCCGGCGTTCGCCTATTCTTGACGAAAGGCGCCATGGGGACCACACCCTCTCGCTTCTCCTCCTCCAATTTAATCCACAAAATAATCAAAGTAGGCATTGGTGATTCTATAGAAAATCTCCGCCACCTCTAGGATTTGAATCCGAACCCACAGGCTAGGAAGGCAGAACTCTAGACACCACACCAACCAGATCCCCAAGGGGAGATTATAGAGGAGGCCCAATTCCATTACATCGACGGCTTATTTCTGCTGCCACTTTGATCACATTTTAATCGGTTTTCAAAAATTTCCGGTAATGGGTGCAATTCGATTCACTTTTATCCAATATTTTGTAATAAAGTGTTTTTAATTGCTAGAAAATCTTTGAAAAGTAATGAAATTGATAATTATATAATCGTGTATATAAATTTCGGTTAAAACCACTAATTATACCTTATTTTCTCCGTGAAACTCTGATCAATCCGACAGCGATAAGAGGGGCGACTTTTGGAAACCCATTTAAATGCGCGGTGGCTGACAACACATTTGAAGGGTAACTTGAGGATCCTCTTTTGTAATATTAGTGCCGATCCTCTTCACTTCTCTGATAATGGACAATCTTTTCGTGGATGCTCTTGCCCACTATATTTCACTTTTTCAAAAGGTTCAATCTAATGCTTGATTTCGATATGCAAAAGTATGAGACACCTAAACATGAGCCAGAGGCGTGTAATGCCATGCAATTAGAGTATGGGGGCAGATTTTTCTACTAGGTCGCTTCGCGCTCCCTGGATTTGTGTGTGGTATGTCCCACGGCTTCAAAAGGGACACCATTTTCATAGATTTTCTGACCCATTTTTCTAAGATTGAAACGTTCTTCCTCCAAAAGTCGAGTTAGTGAGCTATGATAACACTGACCCTGCGATAGCCGCTGACGTTTGGTTTTGCTGCGCGGGAAAGAACGCCTTTTTCCGCGCTAGTCCTGTGAGGATCGTACTGGTCGTTGGAGCATACGGAACGGCCTTTTTAACCCTTCCTAGCAAGGTGTTATGCTCATTCTCTATTCATTGCTTTTCTAAAACTCATAAATAGAAGGCATACCTTTGAGGTCCATTTTCCTAAGTTAAAATTTTCACAGGTAACACGCCCAAAACAGAAAGTTGCCATATTTTTCTAAAACATTTTCCCACTGTTTATTCAGAGTTGATAAAGTTATAGAAGCATACATTTCGGATTCCTTTAATTACTAATGAAGGATGCTTGCTCGGTAAAGCCATTAAATGAAAACATAAATTTTAATTCGGGGAACCTCCAACTTAACGGCTAATTTGCCGGGGCGTTAGCGAAAGCAAGTCCGTATGAGATATCGATGAATCTACGAGTAGGTGTTCTCTTAGCCGCGGTGGCAACGGTGTTCAGTCACCTGAGGTAGGCTTAGCCGCGATGGATGACTCGCTCGCGGGAGGCGGAAAAGAAAGAGCCAGCACAACATTCCGCCACATCGACTTCTCCGTAAAAGTTAACCGTACGCTCTATACAATTTGTTGGATAATATTCAGTAGAGAAACGATTTTCTGCCAATCAGCGAGGACGGTTTCTCATGGCTCGTAAGTCTTACGATCTCGAAATTAAGGCAATTATCGGATAGCTGTTCCATGGATATGGCACACATGATTTATATATTTACCACCTGAAAAACCAAACACACGAGCGTAGATTGGAAAATTCTACTTATATATTTTAAATATTTTTTTAGCAATATATCGGCTGTTTCACAAGTGATTATTGAATTATCAAATCTGCTAATGCTAAGGCATAATATTTAGAAAACACTTGAATTGATTATGGTAATTCATATTCAAATATTTAGTTTTAAGTTCGACTTCTTGCCCAATCGAACTCCATTAAACAAAAATGTGATGCAATATCATGGGAGAGAGAAAGGGAGCAGGTTTTATCTCTTTTTCTCAAGCTATATGTGCAGCTTTTCATTTTAGATACTGAAATGAATAATATGGTACTTATTTTTAACTTGCAACACTGCCTGGTTGACCGTGCATAAAATATAACTATCAAATACTTTATTCCGGAATTAATATAATTTCGTATTATTTTATCAGTATAATACCTTGTGTGGTGTACAATGTTCGTAACAGTGTCTGGCAAAGCACCTCGGTAAAAGATGGCCCCCGTGAATTCCAACCTCAAGCTACTACGTCTCCATTGACACTTCATTAGATATATTTTTGCCCCAAAGTCCGGAAAAGTACAAAATAAAACAAGAATAATTTTTTTATTTGCAAAATATTTTGTTGTGAAATTTGGTGATATATTAATTGCAAAAAAATGTGAAGTGGTGCTACCGAGTCGTTCGGATGCTACTACGCCGACAGTTAAGTAATATATTTTCGCAAAATCCAAACTTACTACTAAAAATTCTATGGACGCTGGAAAAAAATCACAATCATAATAAATTCGCAACTCTATTCCTCTGAAGTCAAGATTGGTATTTGCCATTCCCTCCTACTTTTGGAAACGTATATTTCTCATCTCCTCACCCTTTAAAAGTAATGAGCGAAGCTAATATTCGGATGCCAAATAAGTGACGTTTCTCCAAAAAATACACTTTCAGCGAGGACAAATAAATAATCAAAGTGTAAGAAATCGTAGTGAATTTTAACCCATTTTCTGCCAGTAGCTCCTGAAGCAGGGCAGAGCCCAACCCAGCTTGACCATGAGTTCAAGCATCCCTCTGCTTTCCTCGTTGTACCGCAATCCACAACCGTGTATTTGCCCTTCGGGGTTGATATAATAGATGAACTATTGCTCTAACGAGCGAATTTACCGCGGTTTAAGAATCAAAACGTGTTTACTCATCAAATGAAAATTGATAGATGGGGCTGTAGTGAGAGCGAGTTTCACATAGGTTCCATGCAATAGAATGCGAGGACCATGGTCAAAATGCGGTTTTTGGAATTCATGGGCGAATCGTAGATTGTGGATGCTATTGGTAGGCCATAATGGAGATGGAATCATATCGCTGTAGTACAGAGTGGTGTGCGGGATGGGATAGAATCCGATACTCAATGGCGAACGGGTTATGCGTCAAAATCCTGCTGCATCCTTTAAGTGCCTCGTCTTTCGCCGCAGCTCTTGTCGCCGCGATATAAAATGCCGCGTAAAACTTCAATCCCGAGCGCTGCATCAGATACGACGGAGTTTGACGGTAATAGTTCCCTTCGACGTAATGCTTTCAACTACTCATAGGTTGCTTTACACTGTATGGATCATAGAATTTAAAACACTTAAAAACTCAAAATTCACTCGTTACCTTAACCAAAACATTTTTTTGATATTATTAAAGTTAGACATTGCAATATTTCCACTGAGTTTAGTTATGAAACTACGCGATTTGTCGTTACAAACAACATTACCAAACACTTGACAATGCTGTTTGTAACGACAAAACGCGTAGTGTCATAATAAAACTCAGGGAAAATATAGCAATCTATAATTTTATTAATATTAAGAACTTCCACCATATCGTGCCTCACATCATACAAGACATTTATTTATGTTCATTTTCACATTTAACGAGTCAAAACCAATGGAATCCATTTTTTTACACTCGCATTTCTCAACATATTTTAATATTCCGCAATCGTAGTTTTTACACCTCCCAATAAATATATATATTTAAAATACAACAAACGCGGTGAAAAAACCCGAATAGAATGGAAAGATCATAATATATTACGCTTTCAATGTAACTGGGAAAGAGACTTAACCGCATTCCATCAAATCATACGAAAAATAGAATTCCTTCAGCCCTCGGCTTTTTAGATCGCCAAAACTTCAAAAGTTGATTCATTTCCATGACTTACTTGTTTCAAACGATTATTTTATAACCAAGTACGTGATTAAGTGGATCTGCAATTAATTCTAGCCGTCGCTAACGACTCACTTGCGGTCTACGCTTGCTTCCATTTTTAAACAATCGCTTACCGTTGGTGATGTTTTTCGGGTGCGTCCCACGATTTATTTGCGGTTTATGCCCGACGTTTCATGGCCATTGCTGGTCAATTTCTCATATGGAAAGTTCAGGGAAATCCCATGTAAAATAGTAACAACCAAGAAGAATCGGGTAAAAAACGAACAAATTCGCGGGATACACCCAAAAGTCATCACTAACAGCTACAATGACCCACGAGTGCTTAAAATAAGAAATATATCGTAGGAGTTGAAGGAATAAAAACTTAGCTTTTTCCACATTGTTACTTATGGTGACCGACCATGTTTCGTTGCTGCACAACATTATGAGAACTTGATGGTCAGCCATTTATACCATAGTCGATCACAATAAATCACCATGTGGAAAAAGTCAAGTTTTTATTTCTCAAATTCCTACGGTAAAGGATTTCCACCAAGTTACGCCCGTTACTTTTAATTATGAGAAACAAATACTTGTTGTAAGTAAAATCGCAGAAAAACACTAAACATCATCTTCAAAGCTATTTTGTTAATTGAACACGTTTATTTGATCAAATTTTCTCTGAGTTCACTTATTCACTTGCCGTAGTACTCTCTCGAGTACTTAAGCGAAATACACTTGCTATTTGCTAGATGAGAACAAATTTTGACGAAGAGACCATAGGAATTTTCGCCAGTTTTCGTACTCACCTTCTGCGAGTGTTGGGCGTGGAGGAATTCCTCCGTCGGCGCACTGGCGTCGTCCGCGGCTCTTCACCGTCACGTCGACGGCAAACGAAAAACTTCCCTCCTCACAATAGTACCTTCCGTATTGACGTCAAATGGAACGGTGTAAAACTGACGTCATCTAGCCGTCTCCTCAAGATAAACTTCTTTTTACTTCTTTGAAATCAAACTGAAAAAAAGAGAAATAAAACTAGCACAGAGCAACAGTCTCCTCTCTCTCGCGACACTTGTGTGAGATTCGAGCGAAGAAATTTCGAAGAAAAAAATATTAACTCCTTCCGTCACTGCTCGGGTAAGGAAGGAAAAATTTCAGACACCGAGTTCACACGATCAACTCTCGTCCCTCTTTACTCCAAGAAGAATCCCCGAAATAAAATTCAAAAGAACATGCCCCGAAACTTCAGAGATGGTCGGGAAGTCACGAATTACAGCTCTTCTACGTGAATCATCCCTTCACGACCGATCCCTATTAACCGAGAGCAGCACACTTCCACTTATTTTGCATGCATTAAATCACACTCCATTTAAGTTGAGATTGATTGTAGCACTGGGGTACATTCGGGAGGATAAACAGGTCGCAAAACACAATGGGGTGCAAATATAAAACAAAAAAACACTTAAGTAGGAGGAAACAGGTCGGGAAACTTTTCGAAATGATGCGGTCAGCACAGGGAGAAAACAAGCAACAAAAAAACACTGAAACTCAAAAATACTATAATCACGGGGTCCAAAGACGTAGATTTTTTCGTGAGATTCACACACGGAACTCGTACGAAGCGAGTAAACCACAGGGAGAAATATGCAAACCAACTGGAACAGTTCAACAAAGGGTGCACTGCCTTTCTAAACGTTAGTCCGATGGGGCCGTTGGATTGCCGATAGAGCAAGGCCCACTGCCCGCCGAACCGTCAACCTTGAGGCGATGATGAGGGAGGAAAACACTTTTTTTGGCCCGTTGCACTAATTAAGAGCCATTCCCGCGGGAGAGAATAGCAATGGTGACAGCCACAGGAAAGTCCAACATGGAGGTGCAGAGCTAAAATAATACTGTTACACAGTAACTTCCAATAAAACTGCACTAATGAAGGTCGGTCATGTAGGGAACCATGCCCAGTCACTATCCCGATTGGGAAAACAACACTTCCGAGAGTTCTACCAAGAGCTCTTTAAGCCTCGGATACGTCCCACAAAAAGAAATGCCAGATTAATGCTGGTATTCCGTGCCGATAAAAGTAGCGGAAGAACTCACATGAGCTTCATTAAAGCATCCACGGGACCACCAACCGCGGGTATGATCACTGCGACATGTTTGCAACATGCGGGGGAGGGTCGAGGGGGTCACGGCGCTGACAGCGTCGGACGTTCTCGAGCACTTCCCGAAGACTTCGACGCAACGGCGTTCGACGGTGCGATCGCGGGGAACCCTGGCGGTGGTGGAAGTCAGCAACAAACGTCAGGCGGCAAGGACCGGCTCAAAATGCGCTCTGGTTCAGGGGAGGGAGTTGGCGGCGCGCCGGAGGAGGGGAAGTGACGTAGGGGAGGGAGAAAAGGAGGGGAAAATGGTGTAGTGGGGGAGGGGAAGCAGAGAGGAGAGGGGAGAAAAAGGGTATTTTAGACACGAGGGAATGAGGTTGAACTGGCGAGAGGGATGGGTAAGAGGGAGATTATCTGTACGTAAGGATATGAAGGGGAAGTCTGGGATGTGGCTGTGGTGCTTGTTTTGGTTTTATAAAATGCGTCATTTGATCGTCGGCATTCTTATACCCTTACAACCAGGACTGGAATACATACAGGCCGAGGAGTGTTTGAAAAACAAAATACAACTTGATGGAACTTGGATAATTCGAACATCAAGGGACCAGTTAAAGACTTGGAACTATTCAAAAATTCGAAGTAAAGATGTTCTTAATAAATGGGTCCAAAGCAATCAATTTTATATTTCCAATCAAAATTATTTATTAAATTGACACTTTTGAAAAATTAATAATTTGACTAACGCCTATTAACAAGATTATAGTAGCCGTAAAACAGGAATATTTATTTCATCAAACCAAGGGCGTACCCAGGATCAAAACTAGGGGGGCAAGCCATGGTTGATCAAGTTGAAGGTAAGATTCAAGCATGGAAAAGGTGAATGAAATAAACATTTTTAGAAAAATGTAACAGCTATTTATCAGTTTTTAGAATTATTTGATTGAAAAAATATTATTTTCCTTGAAAACATTTGCGATTTTTGCTTCTAGAGGGGCAGCTGCCCCCTCCTGCCCCTCGCTAGGTAAGCCTATGCAACAAATTAAGAAGTTGGTTTGGAACGGTCGGCGCGGCGGGCGGCAGGGGAAGGATTAATCATCAGGCTCTACGCACGCATTTTGTCTATAGCACAAACCTTCTGACAATAGCGTTGGTAAAGCATATTTTCCGATGCATTCACAATTATTTTGGGTCGCAGATTATAATTTATACCTTAATTTGACACAACAAAAATTTTAATTATCCAAAATAAAATTCGATTTATCCACAATTTTTAGAATTGTTTGAATACAAAATGCTAGGAACCAAGAGATGTATTCGAATTAAAGAATATTTCGTATTAAAGGAGTCCGAATTATCCAGGTTTCACTGATACGCTCCAGATGTATTTGAATTACTACCTATTTATACCCTGAATTGGGCATTCGAAATACAAGCTAAAAATAGTATATTAAATACCTTTCAAAATACAAAATACATTTGTATGGAAACTAAGGGATCTTAAAAAACATAACCTGCATCGGCACGCAATTTATAGTTGCAAGCATGAAGAAAACGAGTCAACCGAAAAAGAAACAATCTCTTCAGCACGGTGTTGCTGAAGTGTTATCAGAGCTACTTCAAAAGCAATTTACATATTTATTTTTTATTTTAGAATGGGAAAATACCTAAAAAATCAATCTTTGATCTCCAAATACAAGACAAATTCAAATCGTGTATTTGAAATTCCAAATTCAAATTACAAATGTATTTAAAATACGTATTTTGAAATACTTAAAATTGAAATATCGCCCAGCCCTGCTTCCAACCTAGGGAACTGCACATAGGAGGCTCAATTCCCTCATATTGAAGGCTGATTTCTGTTGCCACTTCGCCCATATTTTAATCGGTTTTCAAAAATGTCCGCAGTGCGGCGATGAGCGCAATGCGATCCACTTTTTTCTAATATTTTGCAGAATGTTTTTCATTGCGAGGAATAACATTGAAAATTAATGAATTTGATAGATCAGAACATCGTGATTGTAAATTTCCGTTGTCGCCCCTAATTATATCTTACATGTATAATATACGCAAATATATAAAATCTTTAATACCGTGACCAGACGCCAAAAGAAACAAAATATTCGTATTAATTCCAAAAATGTGTCGAAACATAAAATCATAATGGTAACTAATTAAGAAGTATAAAATAATAAGATACAAGGAAAGACAGTTTCCTAACTTTGAAAACACGATGTGGGTAAAGAAAAGAATATGGCTTGGCGTATGGTAGACGTCACGTGACCTGGTTAAGGGTGTTCTCTTGATAGTGCCCTGTATCCGTAAATTATGAACTCCGTCTTTGCAGATGGGAATAATTTAGTCTAACATGAACTATTGTTTCTTGCACCTTGAAGGTTTCAGGTCCTGAACGGCTACGGCTATGGTTCATTATTTCTTACTTATTCAGGTATGAAGATTGTCTAAAATCTTGAATGACCTCTTAGATTTCATCGATAAGAATATTTCCCCTTTAATTTACCCTAAGTAAGTGAACAACCATTTTATTTTCCAATGCAGTTAATTTAGGAGGGCTATTTACTTTGTATTATGTTTTAAGTTGAGATTATTGACTGGGTAACTCACTGTTTACCTGCTGGATGAGAAAAGTAATTGTAAGTTAATAAACCCCTTCTGAACCGTTTTATCAAGCTACTTTTTATACAAAGCCTTCAAAATATACGATAAAATGTTGCTCCATTGCATCAGGTTTATTATTAATCCTATAACGCATTGCTTAGTATACAGTTATATAAAAAAATTCGGCTATTTTGTCTGAAATCAAGCTAATTACATAGAATTCAAAAATTAGATCTTGATACATTAGTGAAACGAGCTGAAATATCGGAAAAAATATAAATGTATACAGAAGGGATTTTATCAATTTTGACGACTAACTTTACTAATCTCTTATTTGGAGTTATTTTTTTAATTTTTTACGCTATTAATTACTCTGATTTTAATATGGTCATAACAAAAATACATAAAAAGTTACTGAGGCAGGCGAGGTATGGTAGAATGACATCTTGATTAATGAATACGAGAGATGTAAATATTGCACGTGAGAATAACTTGACGGTCGAAACGCATCATTCTTTATTTATAAATTTGTGGAAAATTGCTATCTCTCTAATTCATTAATCATTGATACATTAAGGAATGTACAATTTTTTAGAGGTTTGGCTAGCCAATGCATAATGGTATTCTTTCATCACTCTGTCCGCTCTTTCATGTGTAACTTTCATTCCTATTTTTCCACCGTCTGCCTCTTTACTCGCTGTCATTTTCAGGAATTGAGAGTATCTGGTTCGTTCTAATTACCACCTCAAAATGGAGCGATGAATATATTCCCACGTGGTTGGGAAGATGTAAGTGAAATCGCAAAGCAGCATTGCGCCATTGCGCACTCGCTCACGGAAGTGTCTTGACTGCTGCCTTGTACGGGTCCAGAAATATATATCAATGATATGAGGGCTCAGTTTTAATCATAGTCAACCTCGAGAGAGCTTTAAAAGGATACACATTCAAAAGAGGAAGGCGGCTGGAGCCCGAGACAGTTGATGATGCATGTGTTTGCTCTAGAATTGGAGCATTAAGAGCTCCCGCGACCCGCATGGCGCGCAGCACCGATTACGTAATAACCAGTAGCCGCTCAACGATGCGAGAGATATTATACTCGTAAGATGAGGAAAACCGCACCGGGCCGCATATCTCGGGAGGCAAATTCAGCCTTTAAGTCTTTAAGTCAATTAAGATGTTCTTGTCTGCCAAACTCTCTCCTTAAGTACACCCGTTCGCGAGCTCATCCAGGCGCGGTCGCTCGCGAGTTTCACTTCAGGTGGAGCCTCTGTAGAGCAGGTTGTTTGCTTTCGCTGAAGTAAAACTGAATTTGTCGCTAGTGCGCGATAATCTCATCTTCAAGGTGTAAAATAAATCTTTCAATTTGGTTCTTTTTCGCATACAAGTGTCTCCATTTTTGGAAAAAAGTGTTTCTTGCAAGATATCTATCGCATTTGAATGCAATTAGTGAATATATATAGTAAGCGTACGATATCTAACGCAATAACCAGGAATTGGGATTCGATTCTTCGTGGTATGGTGACAATTAAACAGAAACTGGTTATAACTATTATTAGAAGTTAGTGAGGGAAAATAGTGGGATTATTTAAGTTACTATTTCCAAAGCGGAAAATTCTACTTAAGAAGGATGTGGGATGAGCTGTTATTTTGAAGTTCTTTGAGACTGTAGTAAGTGCAAGTATAACTTCAATTTCTCCAATAGATGTAAATGATATAGTTTAGCTAGCATGTCTATGTATTGGAATGAAGTTAAAGTGATGTCGTCAGGTGCTTTGAAGATATACTCGTAAATTTATTTGTCTCAAGACTTTACTCAATTGACTTGTGCTGTTATGGAATTTACAACTTCATTTATTTTTCCATCTATTTTTTTAGCTTCGGCATATCGAAAGAATTAGTGACATATAAGTTTCCATGAAACTATTTTAGTCTTTTGCCTTGAACATCCTTCTTGACTGCCATTTTGTGCAAAAAAGAATAAAGGTTTATATTTTCCTTATTCATTTATTATTTATTCTCATTCAGATGAAAAGTATTCCATTCACTACTTGCCAGTCATCTGAAGGCTTATTTTCAGAGAAAATTAATCTCCTAGTTACCGTGAGCTATAAAATATTTATCTTGCGTCGTTATCTTTTATTATTTTACTTTGATGCCACACCTTCTGACTGGGTCGTCTACTTATTCGTATATTTCGAAGGTCCACCTACACACCGTTATAAAGGAATAATTGATTTTAGCTGTAGGTGATGTTTTTTTAAACAGATATTCTTTCAGGAAATGAAGGAAATAGTATGTCCATTAAAAATGAAATAAAATGTCTCTTCATTGACTGATTTAAATTTAATTCTCCGGATGCCACATTTTCTGTGAATTTATTTTAAAATTAAACTCTTTATATCAATGCAATTACAAAATGAGGTCTGAAAATGGGATGTATACTCATTATTTCCGGAATGCAATTGCATTTTCAATGACAAATGATGTTCAGAACGTTTTCCCATTAGAATCATGATAAAGGTAAGAATTATCCTTCTATGCATCATGATGGTATACTTTAATTAAAGCAATCCAATTCAGTAGAAGAACCAAACCTATCTCACAATCGTGCTAATCCATCATTTTCCGTTACTAGTAACCAGACTCGCTAAGCAAGTCAAAATGTGGATAAATACGTTACTATTGAGAGGTTTACTAAAGCTATCTATGGAATGTTTGCTAGTAAAAATGTCTAAATAAATTTCAAAGTAAATGTCTAAAAGTTTCTCACGCAAAATTATGTGAAATATTGTTGCATATACGCTTATGATTATATTATACAAAATACGCTTTATTCAATATCCTTGAGAGTAATTACTGATGTTATCAATCATTACACTCAAGGAAAGGTCATGTTACTTGGTATTGTTAATGTAAATTCCATGTTAATTTAAGCCATATTCATTATATTTATTCATTTATCTACCATATTCATTCGGTTTCCTTCCAGCCTCCAGTATTTTTAAGGCCAATTGGAAAGCCCCACTAAATGTTTTAGTAACTTTTTCAAAGTACGTGCATTGTGTATGATGTATACGGTAAATACAATTGAATGAGTTTGAGTAAATAAAGAACTACAGTCCACGAATTCTATAGTCTGTGACGGATTGCTCTCTTTCTAGATGGGGGAAGAGGGGGCAGATCATTCCCCTGAGCCTCATCGAGTCGTGAGCACTTTATTCATGAATCACGATATACTTGACCCGGAATATACCTATTTGAGGCATTTTCTTGACTTTCGATGGCCCGACGAAAATTTGAGTGCATTCACATCGCATCGGGTGGATGGTTATGAGCACGAATATTACAAAAGAGGATCCTCAAGTAGGCGTCTAAATGCGTTTTCACACACCACGCATTTAAATCGGTTTTCAAAAGTCGCTAGTCACTAGTGTCGCTGACGGACAAATTGATCCGAGTTTCACGGCATCACAGATTTTATATATTACACGGAATATTATCTTCAAACTATGATAATAGTAGGATCCCATCCTCCATTAACAAAATATGATGGACAACCATCAAAAAGGGGCCTCCATTCTAAATAACGTAAGTGCGTATTTAAAAAAAAAATCTTATTATGTTGCATTGCTTATTCACGACAACAGAAGGAGACAATTGGGTCATGTTTCTAGGAGGAACTACGCGTTCAGGAGTACCATTTTTTGAGGTCACACACAATAAAACCATAAGTACCGAAAAGTTTCCATTGTGTCGCGGAGAGCACTTCCATGAAGAGAGAGAAACGTTTCGCAGTTCTATTTTCGCCCCATCGAATGGAACTCCAAAGTGTAAAGAAGTGCACAGACCACCTCCGACAAGAATTGCAATGCTAGGGCATAGTTTCGTTTCTTTCATCGAAAGCAATAGATCGATCGAGCTCTGACTCTGATATCCGGATTTCTATGAGAGTTGAATAGAACTTTTCTAAGTAAAATCGCCATTCCCATAGAATAGAGTGAAAACCCATTGTTGAAAGAGTAAAAATGCTTTTTTTCCCTATTGCTCGCGTTTCAATAAAATATTTTAAGACACGCTTAGGCTTTCCTTATTCCCGGCATCAAAGATAAAAGAAGTCCATGTTCTTTTGATAGAATGATAACCCAGGGTTAAAAAAAAAAACAATTAATGCCTAATACTTATCCTTGTAGAGCGGTAATTAATTAAATGGCAATGGAGGTAAAAATTGAATGATAACTCCACCAAAGAAAAACAAAGTATTACTCCATGGGGCGAATCAAGAAGGACTTGGGGAAGAATAAATTCAGGTAACTAAAGGAACTGTCTTAGGATGTCATAGAGGTCACAGTCACGGCCTAAGACAGTTCGCAGTCGCGAACTGCCTTAGGCCGCCATAGAGGTCGCAATGCAAGGATACGACAATTAATAATGGTTAAGTCCATAGCCCTATCCAACTCTGCTACTTACAATTACTAGCAATCTCAATGATATAGATGCCACCTGGCTTGAATGTGGAGAAAACGATGATCACAAATACTTTATTCCATTTATATCTGAAATTATCTTTTTGAAGATGTAATAGCAGAGTAAAACTTAATCCTGTGTAATAGCATAGAGTAAGTATATATATAATGTAAGAATATACTTACTCTATGGTAATAGTTACCATTCACCCATTGACTGCGATGTCTACAAAATATTGTTGTAACAAACAAAGAAAAAACTGCATTTCAGTGACCCTTCATATTTTCTGGAACTCAAAAATAAAACTTACTTTCCTTCTTTTCGTTCTCAAGCGTTTAATAATATTCTTTTAAAAATTATGTAATTCTGGAAGATGAAACCGATAGCATTTATGGTATTTTTCCTCGAAAAATAGCCTGATACTGATCTGCCAATAGGTTAATTTGAATATCAATCATATGTATGACATTCTTATTTAACTTAACAAAGAACTGAAGAAATAATTTTTAGTAAAAAGTGGCTACTTTTATCTATTGACTTTCCACTATAAGTAATTGATTATTTCTGGTAAGGATCTCCTAATCCTGACTTTCCAGATTCCTCATATTAAAGAAACTATAGGTAGGCAGCCTATGTGAAGCTAAGGATATGGCATCTCGATATTACTTATTATCTGATGAATATCTACGATGTTACTAAACACCATCCGGCTTAACTTTTTGGATGTCAAGCCAAAAATAAAAAACAGTTAATTAATCCATAAATTCTTCTTCTTCTTCTTCCTTCCAGGATTAGGCTATTAAGCCTGTTCCGGCTCCACATCACCATCTTTTCCTTGGTCTTCCTATACTTCTCTTGCCAAATGTTTGATATTCCATTGCTTGCTTTGGAATTCTTTCATTTGGCATTCGAAGTAAATGTTCTTTCCATCTATGTTTGTATTCTTTTAATTAGTCAGTGACTGCTTGGACACCCAGTTCATCTCTTATTTGAGTGTTTTTTATTTTATCCAATATTGTGCAACCTTTAACTGATCTTAAAAATTTCATTTCAGACGATTCGATCTGCCTTAATTCCTTCTTTTTTGTTACCCAACATTCTGATCCGTATAGTACAGTAGGGACTGCCATCACTTTGTAAAATTTTATTTGTGTTTCTTTTCTTGTTTTGTTCTTTAGAGTTCTTCTGATAGTGCCACATATTCTCTGGAAAGTGTTAACCTTATTTATAATATCTTTTTCCTCGTCATATGTTATGTCGCATCCTAAGTACTGGAAGTGCGACACATGCTCCAGGACTTGATCCTCAATAACAATTTTTGTTCTTATCGGGTTGCTTCCTAAAAATGCCATAGTCTTTGTTTTGTTTTTTGAAATTCTCAGGTTGTATAGCTTGCTCAACTCGTGTAGTCTGTGTACTGCCATCTGGAGTTTGTCCTCTTTATCTTGTATTATAACCTGATCGTCAGCAAACAGCATCGTATTTAAGTATTGAGATGGTCCTATTTCTATGCCTGGTGATACATTATTCTCTTTCCACATTCTTAGAACGTCATCTATGTATAAATTAAACAAGGTTGGGGATAGGCTGCAACCCTGTCTAACTCCTCGGTTAATGATAATTTCTTGGGTGATCTGTTTCCCTGTGTCAATTACAATTCTGGTGTCTCTGTATAGACTCTGGGAAGCTTTTATCAGATGTCTAGGAAACCCTCTTTTCTGCATAACTGACCATAACATTTCTCTATTTACACGATCGAATGCTTTTTCAAAATCTATGAATGCCAGATGCGTTTCCAGATTGAACTCTCTTCGTTTTTGAATTATTTGTTTTAAAGTAAAAACATCGTCGATGCAAGATCTTCCCTTCCTAAATCCAGCCTGTTCTTCCAATAAAATGGCATCAGAGATAGCTTGTAGTCTAGTATTTATTATTCTACTGTAAATTTTGTATGCAGTATTTAGTAGGCTTATACCTCTGTAATTCTCTGGATTATTTCTTTTTCCTTTTTTAAACAATGAAACAACCTTCGCCACATTCCAATCCTTTGGGATTTCAAGCTTTTTCCAACACATGTTGTATAGATGGAGGATTCTTATTTGTAGGGATGTACCTCCATATTTTATCAGCTCTGATTCAATTCCATCTATGCCAGCAGCTTTCCTATTTTTTGTCTTATTCAGAGCACATTCTAGTTCTTTCAAATCAATAGGGTCTACTCCTATTGTTTCCTCTGGAGTGTTGATCGTATCATCTAATGTTGGATCATACCATAATCTTCTATAGTGTTCTATCCATTCTTCCTTCGGTATAACATTTAGTTGGGCAGTATCTTTCTCTGATTTGTTGAGTTGTTTCATCAGTTTATATGCTATTTCTTGCCTACCATGAATATCATCCTCTACTCCACTTATAAATCTATCCCATGATATCATATGTGCATTCCTTATTATTGCTTTCGTGCGGTTTCTGACCATGTGATATTTTTCTTTCGTTTCCTCTGTTTTTCTCTGTAGGTATTCTCTGTATGCTTTGTTTTTATTTTCGATGGCCTGTGCTATTTCTTCGCTCCAGATTTTTAAACCTCTTTTCCGTTTCTTTTTATTTCTGGTGCCCAAAACTTCATTAGCTATTTGTAAAATAGCTTTCTTAAGATTTTCCCATTCCTTATTGATGTCATGTTCTGGTTTTATCTGTTCGAGCAGTTGTGTAATCCTGTGTTGGTACAGTTTTCGAATACTACTCTCTTTCAAAAGGTATGTTTTGAAGATTTTCTTTACTTGACATTGTTTCTTTTCCGTATTATGCTTCTTCCACCTTGCCCATAGTTGTATTTTTGCCTTAACAAGGAAATGATCTGTGCATATTTTTGCTTGTCTATATACATGTGTATCTGTTATCATTGAGGGTAATTTTCGATACACAATTATGTAATCAATTAGGGATCGGTGACCCCTGGCTGACCAGGTGAATTTATTGATATATTTTTTCTTGAAAAATGTGTTCGTTACTTTTAATTCGTTGAAAGTTATAAATTCTCTTAATTTACTTCCATTTTGGTTCAGATGGTCTTCTCCATGTACTCCAATCAATTGTGGAATTGGCTCTTTCCCAATTCTAGCGTTAAGATCACCAGCTATTATTGCGTAGTCCCTGTTATTTAACTTCCCTATTTCTTTTTGCAGTTGCTCATAGAAAATCTCCGTTTCTTCCTTTTTCCCATCTTCAGGTGCATATGTTCCAAGTATTGTTAAATAACCCCTATCAAATTTGAGTCGCACCGTTATTATTCTTTCGTTTATGAAAGTGTATTCCCTGATATTATTTTTCCATTTTTTGTCTATTAAAACACTAACTCCACAACGTGCTCTTTTATTCTGATCAACTCCACTGTATATCATTACGTAATCTTCCAAGTCTTTTGTCCCTTTGAGTTTCTTCTTTGTTTCAGTGATGACCGCCATATTCACTTTGTATTCTTTAAGGGTGTTGTTAAGTTCTAACTCGTGATTGCCTAAGCCTTGTACATTCCATGTGGCTATGTTTAATATATCCGCTATACCCGTATTCATGTCCTTACTTTTGCCTAGTCGTCGTCTGTTGAATCCTAACCTATTCCGAGGCTCTCTGTGAAGCTTATGAGTTAACCCATTTACGGCCAACGTTGCGAAAACGCAACATTATTGAGAAATGCAAAAAAATGTTTCAATTGAATTGTATTCATGTAGAAATCGCTTTTTTCGATAAAAATAAGTTTAAACTGATTTTTAGTGTGATTATAATGACATTTAATAAGTATTTCAATATTTATAAAAATACTCAAAATGTGTCAATTTTCGAGTCTCCTGTTAAGCAAGATAAATAATTTTTCCTAAGAGTAACTATTCCCTTTATTAAGTTTTTTATTCGTCCATGTGTACGTAGAAATTTCAATGAATAGATATTAAAGCTTATATTTCGTCAGGGAGTCAACATTAAGCGAAAATCAGATCCGGAAAATAATGTTGCGTTTTCGCAACGTTGGCCGAATCCGATATCTATAGGCAGTTATGCAACCCGCATTATCACATATTTTCGTCTCGTAGGAATATGCCGTTTTTACTGTCAGATATAAACCTACGCATTTTTATGCCTCGTATTAGATAGATATCGTCATATTTGATTATTAAAATTCTTATATATTATATTTCCAATGAGATGCTGCATTATTTTACCTAAATCCAATATAAAATTGAGATGCATTACGGCTTGAAAGAAATGAGTCAAAGTGAATATTTTTACAGAAGATAACGTATTTTCCAGTTTTTAATTGACATTTTTATCACAAAAGATTGAATTACAACAAATAATGACTATTTATGAATTACATGAAAGCGTTCCGGGTGCAATGGAACACAAAACTTTGTACTTTCAATCCGAATTAATCCTTCCTTACTTCACGATTCAGCGACTATCACCGACTTCCACAACAAGATATTGGGTGAATGAAGACGATAAGGCGTAGATTGGGTTCGGAAATGATTGAACCAAGACATATTTAGATTACTAAAAAATAATCTACACTTTTCAGACAATTCCTGTCTGGACAAAAATGACAGATTTGTAAATTATGACCTCAATTTGACGACTTGAATAAAAAATTATAACAATTCGGAATATTTGCGCATAAATTTTGAAATAATGTGCAAATGGTACCTTACTTTGGTCACTACAGTGCATAAATGTTCTTTTAAAACAAGCCGTTTAGATTTTGCTTTTAACTTTGGTGCTTATGTTATTCAGACGGTTTTAGGGTTCAACCAGGCGATATAAAATTGCTTCTATCGAAATTTAGGCTTGGAAGCAAATGCTATTCTGGAATTTGTCAAGGTTATCCCTGATCCCTCGAATCATCGTATGTTTTTCGATAACTTCTTTTCATCTTGGAGACTATTTATTGTTTTGAAAGAAAAAGGATTATTTGTCACTGGAGCCATCCGTGAAAATACGAGTAAATACGTATAACGGGAGAGTGTCTGATAGAATATAATAAAACCATCGACGTGAAACCGAGAGGAACATGAAAACAAACATTTGATAAAGCCGAAGGTCTTAGTGCTGTTCGATGGAATGATAAATAGATTGTCCCTGTAGACAGCAATACAAGTTTTTCGCTTCCATTTGGCACAGGGAAAAGTTTCAGCAGAAATAAGAAAATACTATTTCACATACTATTCTATGTTAATAAAAGAAAATACTATTCGTGTTATTGGGGAATATAGTAAATACATGGGAGGTGTGGACCTACTTGATAATGCAAATGCAAATTACCGCACTAGAATTCAGGGGAAAAAAGGTCCTAGCTTATCAACTAACTGGACAGCGTTTGCACTAATGCCAGTAGATTGTACAGGTTATGCAACGGAAGTAAATTTCACTGGTAGACTTCAAATCGTATCTAGCAGGGACGCATCTAGAAAGTGAAGTGAATCAGTCAATAGATGACGTATCCCTATATAATTCGCGTCCATAAACATAGAAAAAGTTAGGCCATATAATTCATTGCAGATTCGTGAAGCATGAAGGGACGAATTTGGCCATAGAGTTAAAAAAAATTCAGTAGTTGCCGAAACACTGTAAAAACCAAACCATGTATAAATGTACGAAATTTTATGTTCCATTGCACCCAAAATGCTTGAGTATTTCATAATTAGCCATTAATTGTTGTAATGCAATCTGCAATGATAAAATTAAAGTCAATGAAAAAATGTGAAATACATGCTCTTCTGAGAAAATTTTCGCTTTGACTTATTTCTTTCAAACCGTAAAGCATGTCTATTTTATAGTGGATTTAGGTCAAATAACAACAACATCTCGTTGGAAACATAATATCTAAGGAATTTATTTATCCAATATGACGATATTTGTCATATGCGTGGCATAAAAAGGTATAGGATTATATCCGACAGTAAAATCAGCATATTCCTATGAGACGGCAATGTATTGTAATGCGGGTTGCATAACTACATACAGATATCGGATTCGGCCAACGTTGCGAAAACGCAACATTTTTTTTTTACAATAAGCAAATTTTTTTGAAGGCCCATATTTTCAATTTACCTTATTTAGCATGTTACTAGGTAAAATGAAGAGAAAAAATTATATATTTTCAAGTATTTCTTTACTCGGCCGGTAATGGGTTAAAGAAGGTTTTACATGGGCAGGTTACCGGCCTGTCGCACAACCCCCAACCTGGAGGACCAGTGGGCTACACTTAGTCAGTCCCCTACCCTTCGACCTGTCTGGCTTGGGTAGCCCTACCAGGAGCATACGCTCCCGCCAGCATAGCTCTCCGGGTCATTGGGGCACTCAAACCTCTCCACCACGATAAGGTGGTAGCCCTGGGAGAGGAATCCATAAATTACAGAATATAATTCCTAAAAAACAGGATATGTCTGTTCAAGGAAGCTGCGTTATGATAACCGTTTCCATTTCATAATTAATTTCTAATTGTAAGTACCCTGTTTATTAACATGGGTAAATTACAAGGGATATAATTAAAGAAAATAGCTAAGTAGTCGGATACTCCCATGTGAACAGGGTCATTACCCTTTAAATATTAACTCTCTGGTTCCAGTGATATTTGACGTTTTTGATGCGAATTGAAAACGAGTCAAAAAAACACAGCAGGTGGAGTAACATGTCATGCGCAGAAACATAGCTTGGGCAAGCGTGAGGATATCCTGGGTCTAAATTCAACGCTATCGTGTCCATCGATCATCAGTTAACTGTCTGAAACCTTTCAGACTTCTCAGAGTGATAACCAACCCCTCCATTCAAAGAATCCCATGACGGGACGTAAATCCTTGACAAGCATGCGTTTAGCAACGGATGGATATACATTCCATTCATATGGAATGACTCTTAATTTTATCTGCTCCATCGTTAGCGCTATATTGAGCAGAGATGATGACTTTCGTTTCCGATAAAAAGACCAGAGGTTCCCAATACTTTCCATGCTTACATGTGTATCGAAGAAAATTTTAAAAAATCAATACCAACAATTGATTTTTCCCAGTTAAAGTTGCCAAAAAAGGGATACCACTACAGCTAACAAAGACATGCCCTTTCAAAAAACCGTGGTCCCTTTGCTCTATCACGCTTCATTGTGCTTAAATTTGAGAGGGATATCTTCGAACGAACGTGATAGATTATTTTTAGAAATCGTAAGTAATACATCTATGAGGTCCTTTGTAGAGGCAGCTACACCGCAAGAAAAAGATATACTCACAAAATTTGTCCCACCGATGACAATCTGCGAGAAATCCGGTTTCCTTTCTGATGGCGTGATGTCTCAGGTCATAACAGGAAAAGGGAAATACAATATGTCTCATCATCATTTTCTTTTTCAATAAAAATCACGGGCGGAATATTGGTGGCTTGCCAGCTCCGATTGTAATTTACCGTCATCACCTGAATGGTGGCGCAATATTTGAGGCTTTGCAACGTACAGTTTAGTTCCAATGTCAAAACTTTTAAGTGAGGCGTAACTTAACCCCATGACCAAAGGATTAGCAGGATAAACATTCTTCTACAACTAAATCAAAGGGGCCAAGGCCAAGTCAGTTGATTCTCTCGAAGTCTTTGATTTTAATAGGCGGAATTTGGAAGAAAATGGAACGTGTTAGATTGCCCGTGGTTCTAATGTAGTCCAAGAATGCCATCGGGAAGAAACAAATTTTCACGAGACAGATAATGGCGGCATTGTGGGTATAATTTCTCCCCAAAGCCCGTAAAAACGGAGTATCCGTATGGCATATATCTTCAATTAGTGATTCATGCCGAAGGTCGGTTTGGATACTAAAGGGTAGAGCTCACCCTTAACCAACTCAGGTAGGACTTGACCCCGCGGCCCAAAAATTATCGTGCTACTACCGCAGTGGCGCCACTAGGTCATAGTTTTCTACATCTTTTGAACTAATCATCTAGTTAATAGGTCAGCACTTAATGGCCAAATTTGCAGTTGGTAAAATATTTAACGATGGTGGCGAAAGATTTGATATATTGTCACTGCGTAAGGGTCATGGCTAAGTTTTATTTCATGCAGGAAAACATTGGAACCAAGGGTAATTAAATTACCAGAGTTATTCTTAATATATTTATGAAAAAAGAAGTTATCTCCATATTTCCGGAAATTTAGCTCGATTTATACGTATTTGAGCTTTAAAGGATTAATTCGCAATTCAATTCGTTAAAAATTTTTGCCAATGTCCGCAGAGAAACTCGCGCATGTAATATATGCAGGTATTCGAACGCACCCTATTCATTTTAATCAAACACAAGAGAGGGGTCGTAAATGCTCCCACTGCTAACATTTACACACGCTGAATGAATAAAATGCATTGATTACGAATGCGTAGCTTCGAGTGTACAATAAAAAAGGCCAACTTTTCTAAATTAAAATGCATATACATATATGTCACACGAAGAAATTTGGAAAAAATGTATATAAGCTATAGTTCAAAAAAGCGTTGAGCAGAATGAATAGCTAGAGTGCATATATAAATTTTACTCCCTGAATTATCGCCAAAGCTGTTGAATTCATTAACGAGAACGATGTTATTATTGCTCTGACCCTCAATTATTTCATACCGACGGACATTGGGACGAACTAAAAACACGATGTAGAAATTAAAAATTCAAGGGAGACGTTATACGAGAACAGTTATCGTCACAGCTGTTCAAATACATTGACTCGGCTGTTTTCATCATTCTATTCGTAAGGATTAGGGACGTCATAAACGGCACGTGTACGTAACGTATGAGCTCGTGTGAATCAACGGTTACAAGGTTTTTATGCCCTTTCATGAACACACTGGAAAATAAGCGAATACCTTGTGTAGGTCCATTATGACCTAAAAAGGTCATAGTGTAACGTAAAAAGGTCAGATTTCTAATACTTAAAGCTTACTTCAAACCTTTAGTGAAGAACGCATACCAACGAGAAATAGTTATGGCAAAGCTTGAAGAACCTAGAATTCTTAAAGCATGTTGAGGGAAGGTTCCAGATGAAAAAATAGAAAGAGAGCAACAACTCAGTACTTAAAAATCGTACCTAGGAAATATGACAAAGGTATGGGGTTCAGTGAAACAATATTCACTCCTGGAATTAAATCAAAATAGAGAAACCTGGTGCGATCAATCAAAGCAGCCACGAGTTACCTAACATGAACACGCATTAGCCTGCGAGCCATCTAGTGTTTAAGGCTTATATTAATTGAGCAATTAAGGACATCAATATTTCTCGTATTTTTATAAGGAGTGAAATGGATCATATAATTTTATAATTGCACTACATTTACAGGTTCCACAAAACGATTCAATGAGAGATTATTAGCCAAACTGGTGGCTGAACGACAAATGGAATATGAAAAATGAACTATAGAGGAACGAATACATTTTTCTTCTGAGCAATAAACGACATCTATTTTAATTGCTTTTGGGGTTGACCCGTATCAAGACTTTAAAAAAAAATCCAACGTTTCCTCTCCTATGCCGGAAACTTCGTAAGGGCTAATGAATACCTATAATGAATGACCTTAATAAATACTAGGTCGAACTAAGGCAGTCAGATAATTCGAAACGGGCACGTATGTTTTTCTGCTTTCTCTTACAGTTTGGCCGTTGCCACCGTTAGGCGTTAACAACCCCTTTTTAGTTTTAAGGTTTTCGCAGCGATTAGATGCACTATTATAATTCATTTTCGGGAATACGTCTGCGTGCTATTAATATTTAACTCAACGTTTCGTTCCACTTACTGGGAACGTCGTCAGGAGAATGAAAATATAAACACCTATCATCAATAAATAAAAAAAAAAAAAAAAAAAAAGGTAGGTGTTTATATTTTCATTCTCCTGACGACGTTCCCAGTAAGTGGAACGAAACGTTGAGTTAAATATTAATAGCACGCAGACGTATTCCCGAAAATGAATTATAATAGTTAACAACCCCTATTTCGCCCCCATTGACTAATCTTCGGATGGACATAGAAAGTTACTCCCTTATTTTTCAAGTCACTCTTCAATTTTTGATGCATGAACAAAAAAATATCATTTCGGTAGATAAACATTTCTTGGCGTCCACGAGACCTAACAAAGTTCTTTTCCCGCACGTGTACATCGCTTCATCCCTTTACACGCTCCGAAATCTCGGGCGATTTTAATCCGAAAGATGGCGTAAGAGGACGGGGGGATCGGAGTTGACGCATTGAAGTGATCTCACATTCACAACCTACCCCACATGGTACCACGTGCGACAATGTCTTCTACAAAGGCTTCACGGCGGACGAATTTCATTTAAATCTCGCTCGGTCACAAGCAAGATAAACGGCGAGATAAAAAGAAGAAAAGGAAATTTTTGGGTAGGAATTCACGAAGCAGGCAGGAATTTGATGGAATGGGTCTTGAAAGAACGAATGAAAATCCGGAAATGAACGAAAAATGTGGAAAGGCACGAAATAGCATGGTTCTCATAAAATTAACAGTAGTTTCGAGAAGTTAATGAGGATAATAATAACTTCATCTTTACTATAAACCGAATTTATGACTGCAAAGTACTTTCTTACAATTAATTGATGGGCAAGAATATATATCAGTGCCTTGAATTGGATAACATCCATTCAGGCTCAAACCAGCGACCTCTGAATTAGCAGGCGAGGACTTTACCCCACCGCCACGGCCTACGATAGTAACTATATAATCCTAATTGGGAACTTACGTTTGACTGCAAAATTTACCGTATTTCATCAAGTTCTGATATGGTCTTCATTTATACTGATATTTAGATAACAAAGCCCCAAGATTGAACCAGTGGAGAAACCTCAGCATACGCATAGCGAAAAAACCTGTCCTAGCACTGAAACCAACAAATTATCCATGACAGTGAAGACCAAAGTACCAAAAGGCAAAGACCCTTAGAATGAAATTGTTAATGGTAAATCATATCGATAAATGTTTAAATCGCAGCGCAGTTCTGTGATCGTGACGTCAAATGCTACTAGCAATCCTATCAATCGTAATATTCGCGGCATTTTTGTGTATGTGTCAGTATTTTTCAGCCATGTATGTGTCAGTAGTTTTAGACGGTACTCTTATTTGTACATACACGTGACTACGAAAATGTAAAATTTCGCCGCATAATAATGCAGGCTGCACAACCTCTAGCGCGATTCCATTCCCATGTGATACTGACAGAATAGTAGAATTTGTTGTAATCCATTTGTAGCCGTATGTATTTATAGTTTTCCTAAAATATTTGTATTTTTCAGCGTAAAGCTACTCTACCCTCTTACCATTATAGTTATCACCATAAGTAAGGAGCTAGAATATTGGTTTAACTCAGCTTATTATTTATTTTTTATGTCATCTATCCATTCAGCTTAAAATTGATTTGACTTTTATAACCAAAAAGTGTCCAGATCCCGGTGAGTATGTGAAACCAACTCTTCAACGGCAATAATTGCGAGCTTGAAGCAGACCAGTGTAACCTCTCCAGAGTTAGTGAATGAGAATGAGAAAGACAGGCTGCTAAGGAGCGCGTGCGATTGCACACTAAATTAGTTATTTTATGTTATATAATAATTTAATTATTTTATAAGTATTTGTCTTCAAACCCGTATCATGTGCTCTATGAATATCGAGATGAGGTGGATTTTGGCTCATACGAGGCCATTCTCTTCCGTTCTTCCCTTCCACCTCTGCAATCAACGTTAATATTCATCGGACCATCGTGTCTAATTATGTCTCTCTATGTATTTGTTTGGACACACTAACCTAAAAAGATTTTTGTCCTCGTCAACTCCTGCTCGCCATCTATATCGCTCCTGTATCAGCTCTGGTGTTACGTTGAGCCTACGCATACCTTTTTAAGTCTCGTTATGCAATCCATTACATTGTCCCGTCTTCTTATTTTTTAAAAGACTTCTCTCCTGCTCTTCCCACAAATTCAACTTTAATCACACGGCCTACCTACTTGATCTTCGTTACTCGTCGATAACACCGCATTTGGAAAACATTCAACCTTGATATTTCTTCACTGCCGTTACCCCCCTAGTCAGTCAGTAAGAAGTATTCCCCAAATCTAATTCCGAATGAATTGGTTCCTTATTTCGACGCTTATATTCCAGGATGTTTAGAGACTCCTGTTTTTGAGGAATGCCATATTTCCTTGGAACACTATTATGTTATTTCCATCTTGTTCTGTTCATTGCAGTTTAAGTAGCAGGACTCTTCCATCTCCTCAATTTTACGAAATAGTTGTTGAATGTTGGTCTTATTGTTGTTAGAACTGACTAATTCCTACCCTTTGAATTAAATAAGAAACAACTAGCTCCATCTTTAACAGAAAGTAGTTTTAGTTTGAAACCAGCCTCCAAGCCACCAGCATTGCATTAAAAACACTTCCAATTGATTTACGCACTAGAGTTTAATGAGTGTAATGACGAAAATGCAAATAAAAAACTACTTTCTTTAGTTTTCAAATAGTTATTTTTCAATATCATGATGAAAGATTCATCGCATCGAAATTTTTAACCGTGCAATTTCTTAATCGTCGCGTATAGCTGGAAATAAATTGAAAATAAGTCTGCAAAGCAAGCCGACCCCTTTGTGAATCGAAAATGGTTATCTAACCGGTATTAAAACAGTAACTAATAGTCTACTGTTCCCGCTTGAAAAGAAAACAATGTTGAATGCTACTTCCTTTGGTCATTTTTACTCAATAAACTCACCACATGGGTCAACTTCTCACAACTCTTTCAGTTCCCGGAACCCGTAAGTCAGCCGAAAAAGCTAGTCGCACCACGACTGAAATGCGTTTTGCGCGTATCGTTTGCTTGGCCATGCTTTTTCAAATTCATATTTCCAACCACCTCTTGCGCGTTTTATTTCCACGAGGGACTAAGGGAACAGACCCTAGCGAAGCAAGGGAAAGTTCCAGGTTTTAAAAACGTTTTCAAATGTCTCTCTTATACTCCCTTGGGGTGGTGAGCAAAAAGTTTCCACAGCTCGCAGTATCTACCTCATCATTAATCGTAGCTAGGGAAACTTTTCTCCGCTTGGCCAACCTAAAATTATCGCGAAGTTGGAGGAAAAGTTTTGTTTACTGGTTCAACTTTGACCATTTTAATGTTGTGATACTCCACCAGGAAAGATGCCCGTGCGACCAATTAAATTAGTTGAAATAGCGAGCCGATGATGTATGGAGAAATGGTGAAACAAAATGAGGAACTGAGCTGAAAATAGCCCTCGTTTCAAAATTAAAACGCGTTGGTGAATCAGTGCGGAAAGTATTACAAGAATCAAAATACAATTCTAAATGTATAGCATTTTTTATGAATGTATATATTTCTCTTTATGGTCGTTATGTCTCTTTTGATGTGGCCGATAAAATTGTCTCATCTTCTTCTATTTTCAAAAGACATCTCTCCTGCTCATCTCACAAATTGCACTTTGCTCACACAAGTTATCTATTTGATCTTCATCATTTTTTTTCGCTCGAAATGGAAAAAGCTGGATATATATTTGTCGAATAATGAAACAAATATGCATCTAAAAAATTCTCACCCCTGAAAATTCCGGTGCTTAATTATTGGAACTTATTCTTTTGAAGTGAATCCATATAAGTTCTTACATAAAAAAGGAAAGTGAGTATTTCCGTTTGTAAAGTGTGCAATAACCTAATTTTAGTCGGCCATTTGAAATAAGAATACTTAAACCTATTATGAAATGAATTCTAATTCAATACTATAATACCATTTTATTTTTATAGTATAAAATTTTCTTTTCGTCCAACATAGACAAAATGGAAAACTTTAAAGCAGAACGTTATATACTTCTTTTTACGCTAACTTCCCTACTTAATTATTTTTCCATCTCAAAAAAATCTACTTAATGATGTAACACCTAATTTTGAGTGGTTTGTTTTGGTTGTTGGTGTGACGAAATAAAAGCAATAATAAGCAGCAGAGGTGGAGTGAGGTAATTGTTGGGATTGTTGACGGCGCGGGAAGAGGAAGTAAAGAATGGAGTCGGATTGTGATAGTTATGGCGGACGGGTGTTCCCTTGCTCCCGAGTGTGTATCATTTAAAGTTTAATAAAATGTTTGAAAGTAACGTGAAAACGAAGTGAAATTAATTGAAACGTTACATTTTGGTGCCGCAACGTGTAGGGCACGACTTCTCGAAAGGATCGAGACCACGGAACGCTTTGAAGAACGAGTCGCGTCGTAGAGAGCGGGAATTCAAGATGGCGGGAGTGAAAAAATTTTACGAACTGAAAAAGGTGGATTTACAAAGTTTGTTGAGGGATCGGGGATCGACGACCCAAGGGGCGAAATTTGAGTTGCAGGAACGTTTAAAGCCACTTTTGATAAAAGAAGGGGTAGATATAGAGACACATGAGTTTGAGATGGAGACGCAGGACCAAGGATACAGTGACCTACGGGTGCTACTAAGACAGATGCTAGAAGACCAGGAGAGGCGAGATAGTCAGTTAAAGGCAGAACTGGAGAGGCAGGATAGCAAACAAGAAGAAAGGGACAAAAAGTTGGAGGAGACAATGAAGAGCATCAACGAAGGGCTAGCGGCGTTTCGGCGAGAATGTAAGGGGAGAAAGGAAAAACAAGCGGAGGAAGTGCCCGGGAAGATGGCGGACGAGATAGGACAAGAATCCACCTCAAAGACAGCTGGGCTAGATGAGGAAGCAGTCCAACGCATCGTGCGTGAGAGGGACGCGAGACCCGGCGTCACAATGACATCCGCGGTACAGTTGAAGGTACCGACGTTCGATGGGAGGCATACATCTGGACCCCGTGAGGAGAGTGCGTGGAGGACGTCGGGAGGCGCGTTCCAGCACAACCAGCAGCACGGATGGGACTCGAGGAAGTCGCAGCAGCAGGAGTGGCAGGCGTCGAGCCAGCAGAGAGAGGGACGACGAGACAATGACTTTCTCGGCGATGGAAACTTTCACCGGCCGGGCGAGAGATCAGCTGATCAGCGGCCTGCACTAAACAATGTAGGGGAGGCGCGCCAACCGGAGCGACAGCACCTTGTCAATTCCATGATGGCGGAAGGAAGCAGTCACATAACCGAGCTTGGATCGGCGGGAGAAGGTGACTCTGAGAGGATCGCGAGAATATTTAGGATACGTGAAGGTAACGTAAGAAGGGACGAAGGTCGGGTGGAGAGAAGAAGGAGGAAGGAGAAAAGGAGGAGAGTAAAATTTAAAATGGGGCAATTAGATAGGTGGCGAGAGTGGTTACACCCTGGAGAGACGGTGGAAGGGTGATGTGACAGGAGAAAAGTGAGGGTAAATACATGTGTAATAATTTGATATGGGTGATTGCAGGAGTGTTTGTTGATTGTTTATTAAGTGCATGGTTGGTATTTATATGCTTGGAATGAATGATGACAGTGATGAATGAATGAGTAAAGTGAACGGAGAAGGGGAGTGATAAGTAAGAGAAGTGTGACAGATGGAATAATGAAATGCCGGTGTGTGAAGTGGAGTGAACTGTGTTTGTGTGATGGAAAGGGGGAAGTTCAAAACTGAAGGCGTTGGGGCCACGCCCGTAACCCATAATACTTTGTTTTTGAAGGCTTTGAAAAAGAAAATTGCATGTCATTCCATTTTCTTTTCCAATGGGGCAAATGTAACACCTAATTTTGAGTGGTTTGTTTTGGTTGTTGGTGTGACGAAATAAAAGCAATAATAAGCAGCAGAGGTGGAGTGAGGTAATTGTTGGGATTGTTGACGGCGCGGGAAGAGGAAGTAAAGAATGGAGTCGGATTGTGATAGTTATGGCGGACGGGTGTTCCCTTGCTCCCGAGTGTGTATCATTTAAAGTTTAATAAAATGTTTGAAAGTAACGTGAAAACGAAGTGAAATTAATTGAAACGTTACAATGACTTCATTATATCTTAACTGAGCCGTAGATGTTCGGGGATCATGAGCAATGATTGTGGGCTCGTATCGATTTATGACGATGAAATAGCTTTAAGTAATTATGAGAGTGATAATTACTGCATAGAATTATTATTTAAGATAATGGATTCAAAGAATGAAAAAATAATTTATTAAACCTTTCTTCTGTAGGCTTAATTATCGCAGTTTTTATTTCAACGATAATGCGGTTATAAAGCTAAATTCTCAAGTAATCAGCTATGTGTCATACATCAGCTATTTTTTTACCACCAAACTTCAGTGGCAAAAACTTCTTTTTATAAGTGGTCATTGTGCATTTTTTCAGCCAACGTAGATAACAATTTTTTTATTCTTCGACGAAATTGGTAAACAATTTGTTGTTACTCTATTACATCACCAGATGAAGATAAAAACTTAAAGAAAATTTTCACAGACGAAATATTTGACACTAAAATCAGACTGCGTACTAGACTACTTGAACAGTCTATGGTTTAAAATGCTAAGTCTAGGGTCTATAAATTCTCACGAATACAGCAATTAAAAATGATATTGAACCACGGTGTACCTTCATTGCACTCTTGTGATCCCAGGGCGTATTTAGAAGTGCTGAGAGAAGGATCATAGATTCCATATTCAACGCGATTGGCTCGAAATCGGGGAGCAATTTGCAGCACGGGCCAAGTCTAGTCTGGTGTCCCTTTACTCTCCAAGGTTTACGAGCTTTGCAAAATTTTCTTACTACCCTTTGCTTCCTCGGGATAAATTTTATAAAACCTCCCTTTGAACTCCCACGCCAACCTTTCCGATACAAGGGAAGAGGTATTCGGGGAATTTTCAAATAGACCTTGATTCCTAGGTAAGCTTCAACAAGTCCGTTGAAGCGTAAAATTGTGTTTGAGACACGGGATGCAAAATTGCACTTTGGATGCCTTTTCCACTCTACCTACATAGAATGTCCGTGATGAAGTTTAAAACAAAAAAGGGTGAGTACAGTTTCAAAGTGCGGTGATGAGAGAACGATTTTTTGTGATTAAAGCAGTTCGCGTGAAAACGTTTCCCTGATCCTATGAAGAGGATCTGTGGATCTTCTGCAGTGGGTGGAATAACTTCTATCATCCTTTCACGGAAAGTTTTAACCTGTATCTCCGAAAGGTAATTTTTACGCATTATCTATAGAAATCATTACCTAAGTTCCATCCTCGGATTTTTGATTCCTTACCCTAAGACTAATAGCAATATCCAATAGGTATTCCGAAAAGAATTTCACCAACGGACAATGGACAATGGTCAAGCACCGCGAACCTCGGTTGGTTGCCAGGGATATTGAAGAACCAGAACAGCGCAGTGGCCTGCGCAGATGACTTGGGAAGACCACGGTTTGTGGTATCATTACTGGTTCAAAGAAATATTTTCCCATGCCAATTATGTGGTCTTCGCGGG
This sequence comes from Ischnura elegans, assembly GCF_921293095.1. NCBI lineage: Eukaryota > Metazoa > Arthropoda > Insecta > Odonata > Coenagrionidae > Ischnura > Ischnura elegans. Next base: position 60,364,123 of record NC_060252.1, read on the forward strand.
GATATCAAAAAGTAACGCGAATCATAATGAAAATCTACATCGATCTAATTGATTAAAGCAGTTCGTGTGTACAAGTTTCCCAGATCCCATGACGAGGATTTGAAATTCCACTCCTGACTTGGGAGGAATTATAACTTATATCATCTTTGCATGTAAAGTTTGAACCTGTGTCTCCGAATCTGATACTTCCTGTCTTGGACTTCTACTGTAATAATTTTGTTTAACCATGCCTGAATTTCCAGGAATTGAAATGATCACGACTTTCAACACCAAATCTTACACTTTCCATTGTGCGAAAAATCCACAGAGAAAAAAAAATTATCCACCTTGACCGGAATTCGAACCCGTATCCTCCAATTTCCGGTCGAGTAGTTAGTCACTTCAGTTAACGAGACGTCATTCTCAACGGTGGAAATTTGAGGAATATACCGGACAAGGTGTTATGGTCTGCTGAGTATATGATGCCACAAGCAGTCCAAATCGTGCGCACAGCGCCGCAGCCGGAGAGCAAAGCCCGAACTTCGACCACATGGAGGCGGTCGCTCTTGACTAATTTAAGTATGCCGGGACTAGCCACGGCTCGATTTGGTCTGCTTGTGGCATCATACGCACAGCAGTCCATACCACCATGTCCGGTGTAGTCCTCAAATTTCCACAGTGTAGAATGACGCCTCGGTGGCTTAAGTGGGAAAAGCACTCGACCGGAAATCGGGAGATTTTGAATCCCGGTCAAGGCGAATGATTTTTTCTCTATGGATTTTTCGCAAAATTTGTGCATTGCCGTGAAGTTATGCCATTGTGAAGTTATGACCGTGGCTAATCCGGTATACTTAAATTACGCTTAAAATACATAATTTGTCCCATACTTGCAGAAACGAGTGATTTTTGACCGTAATACAGCCCTTAATTTAATCTAGGTATTTGCTCCGCCGAAAAATAAATTTTTGAGGGAAAATTGAGCGTCCAGGCTAAAGTATTTAGCCAAGATATTTTCCATTTCAAATTTTCTTGATCAAAAATAAACCACCAAAATATATTTTACTTGGCGTGTTGACCAACAGTTAACGATTCGTGGGCAGTAGACAAGCCTCAGATCAAAATATACTGAAGCTATTTTATAACATCCGATAACAAGTGCAGGTGTAAGAATCAAATTTGATACGGGAAAATGATATTCGCAGATCAATGCGATTTTTCTGGTAGACTGGCGAGGATCAAAATATTCCTTTTCAACATCATTTGCGAAAGGCTGATGAATTAGCATTCTAAAGTATTCAAAGTCACGTCATGCGCAAAAATTACAGAGAGATAATGTAGAAAATAAATTATTTATATGATATATATGTTGAACTTCTTTTAGAATACGAGATCTCATTTATGATAACTAGGCACCTGTCATGAATATTGCGATCTTCATTTGCATTGCCATTATTTTCACCGCATCTAATTTACTCAGGATGAAAATTAAAACAGCACTACTGAGAAATATAAATTTTCTGGTGCTATTTAATGAAATATTTTTTAATCTTTTCAAATTTTTTTCGTATTTCAATTTTTATATTGTTGTTTATTATTGGGTAGAATGAAGGGGAGTATGTCTTATTGTGAATGGAAGAGTTAGTGGTGGTTGATGGGGAGGGAGGATCCCAGAATTCTTCGAAAGTACTCCATGTAAACCTACCTTAATCGATGGAATACTTTAATAGTAATAATTGTTCATTAATATTTTTAGAAAAAAATTACATATCACCAGATTGAAAAATAAAGTATGCAAATGTTTTATTTGTTTCATTCGTTGCCGAGGAAATTTAAACAATCATATGATGTTCCATCTATTGTCTTAAAACTGATTCTATGGTAGGTTCGTTTTAATAAGGTCATTTGAAGTACCTAATATTTCAAAATAATTAAATGTGTGGTAGGCTATTTAAAGTTTATGAAATTATGTTTGGTTTGATGATAATTTAATAATTCAGTGAAAATTAGCTAGGGAATTGTTTTACTCACATAAACCAACCTTCAAGAAATGGCATATGAAATAAGAAGTGGTTAACAACACATAGTAATTTGATTGATTGTACCGAAAACCTTAGAGGTTTCACATTCAAAGACTCACAAAGGATAATTCATACTGTTTCATTACTTATGGAAGAAAATTAAATATTTTTAAATTTAATAAATTGAGTCCATGATTCCATGTTTAGTGGTGTGACTTGGATAAGAGGGTTTGTCTGCAGGTCATGGGATAGCGGCCTCAAACCCGGAATAAGGCATTGAAAATAACCGCGATTCGGATTACTGAATTGTAGGGCTTCGCGAATTTGCAAGAAGTATAGAAGAAATATATACCATACATGTAATAATGTTTTAATATGAATATGTCAATGACTGAGGTCGGGAGGAGCTCATTCTATTCTCGTCGTCTATTGAGCCAACATGCAGGTACATATTGCAAGACGGAGTGAGCGGGCTCCCATATCAATTTGATTAGAATTGTAGGTTATCACCTAAGAATATGATATGGTTAGTGGTTGTAATGTTGATAATTTTCTTGATGCATCCGAACTCATAAAACATAGAACAAAGTCCTTTTTCGCGTACTTTACTTAAGGTTTATGCGATAATAATTTTTATATCTGCGTTAAAGGATGCGATGATAACTAGAGATGTTCGATTGTGCATTTTACCATACTTTGAATAATGTCTCTATCAATATCAATAATATTTAAACCATCGAGGTTTTCACCAGCACCACAATATCTACGATTTCTTTTATTTTTTTATTTTTTTCCTTTCCTCTCATTCCAAAACATACATACGCTCTTTCATCAATCTATGTCCCTGACTAATTACCGTCACGCAGAAATTAGTGATAGTGATAAGATCTTAACAAATATATAAGCAAAGAAACTTTGAGAAAAACTCATTCCTAGGTATTTTTTATAGAAAAATATACTCACATTGGCGTAGATGGAAAGCACATTAAATCTCTCGTGACGGCTACAAAAATGCTGAGTAATAATTTGAGTAAAACGTTTCGCCCTATCGTCCATCACGTCTGAGGATGTCTAATGACTCAATTACTTAAAATGGTGGAAAAGTAAACGTTACGGATACCGTGAATTTTTTCTATAGAATTATGCACCGGAGGGGGTGGCTGGATGACTAACCATTTTTATTTGAATGGGACCGCTGAAAGTATTAGCGAAAAATAAATTGTGGTCATCCACACTCTACATCTCATTCCGCGTAATTACGTCTCGTTAACGACGTATATTTGCAAAAACTCGTAGGGATGTTTGCATGGCAATGTTCCGAGGTCAACCCTTCCAGCTTTGCGGTTTGTGCCTCACTAAACATCCCACCTCCATGCCCTTCCACAAGATGGAATGCCCAGCAGTTAAAGAGGGAGAGGCTACCCTTATCCATTACCGGAACCTCACCCTGGTCTTAAGTAGACCCCTTTACCCGCAAACCCTCATGATTTTCACTTGCCGACATCAATCCTCCGAAGAATATGTAATGCGAAAGGGTGCTCTGTATCTCCTCTAAATCCTCCTACGATTTGGGTCATATTGTATCGGTGAATATGCCGATATTCTGCTTGATGAGCTCTTTTGAAGGGCGATTCTGAACGTCGAGATTCGATACGACAAAAATCTTGATAGGCTCTGATGAAGACAAGGTTTCTAAAGTCTGGTTTACACACAAGAATTTTATTGCTATAGCAGTTCACTATTACGATTTGCTCGTACGCGTGGATAGCTAGTGCTGCAAGACAATGTTCTCTTCACAGATATGGTCGAGATGCACGAGTTGAGGATAATAGTAAAATTTTATAGCGGTTACCTTTGACGTATAAGGTAAGCTAAGCGATGTTCAAAACGGAATTTGACTGGTCATAGTAATTTGAGAGGGTAAGCAATGAATATCAGCTGTACATGATGGTCGAGTATAATAAATATGGATAAACCATTTGAAAACCGTCGGCCATTATCAATAGGTGAACGAACAATAATTAGAGTTGGTCGAGAACAGAAAAATGCTTGAATGTCGAAAAAATAAATTTTCTCAACCCTTGAAAAAAATCTCGATAACCAACTTTTTTTACCACCAATTATGATGGAGCTTGTAAAAAAACTACCTGTTAAAGGTTACTGAAGAGTCTGATCTGGAGTGTAGCGCTTTGCGGTGCAGAAACGTGGACACTTAGGAAGGAGGACGAGAGAAGACTCGAGGCATTCGAGATGTGGGTGTGGCGAAGAATGGAGAAGGTGAAGTGGACGGAGAGAAGAGGAACGAAGAAGTGCTGGACATGGTGGGGCAGGTGGAGAAGCAGCTTTTAGACGAGATACGGAGGAGACAGAAGGAATAGATGGGGCAAGTACTTTGCGGGAAGGGTGTGCTGAAAAGAGTGGTAGAGGGTAGAATTTAAGGTAAATGAGGGAGAGGGAGGAAAAGAATAGGATTTTTAGATAGGATGAAAGGGACTAGGCCTTATTCTGATTTGAAGAGGCAAGTGCTTGAAGAAAGGGGATTTTCCAAAAATGATTCTCAAGTACTCCATGAAAACCTACATTAGTCGGTAGAATACTATAATGGTAATAGGTATATATTTTTAACTCGGTCGCCTGCTTCATAAAATACTATCGGCAAAAATCGGACGTCAGACACTTAGCAGATAGGTTGATGACGTAACAATCTCCTGTCTAGTGGGTCACCGCTTCTCAGCTACTCCTTGGCCTTACGTATCTGTCCCAATGAGTTCGTTGTTGGGTACGCTTTTCATGAAGTTTATTTCACTTCTACTTCACTTGATGGCGAAGGACAACGATCACCTATGCTAATTTACGATCTACCTCAATGGAGGACACATTAGTGGTCATCGCCAAATGAAAAATAAAATGAACCTTGAAGTTTCGATTGTACTATTAGTGCAGCGATGGCCGTGACATGTCTTTTCCGGTCATTAATTAGCCATAGGAGACCGTTGTCCAAGGTCATTACGTGAGGTTGACATCAAGTTAAATTGGTCATTGGCAGTTCTGAAAACGGCTTGAATAGAAGTACCCCCTGCCAAACATTACAGAGGTGCATCGTATTAATGATAGATACAATAAAATAAAGTCATAGATACTTATCTACCGAATATAGGATATTAAGTTCTCTCTTACAATTAAGACGTTAGACACGTACATACATCCAAGTCCTGGATGAGAGGAAAATGTGGTATAATTAGGAGTGTTAACCTAAACTTTTGTACATAATGACGTAATCCATCAAATACTTTAATTTTTAACGCTATTTCTCGCAATTATAAACCTAGCAGTGCAAAATATTTGAAAAAAGTGGATGACTTTACACTCAACATCACGGTACGGATGTTTTTGAAAACCTATTAAAACGCGACCAAAGTGGCTTAGAAATAAGCCGTCTATGGGATGGAATTGGGCCTCCTCTATGCAGTTAGCTTGGTACAAGTATTCGTCTCTTCTCCCTTCACGCACATGACGCGGAAAGTAATTCAACTTTCCCTTACATACCCTGCAAATTACCCCCAAAAACCCTGACATCCCCTTCACTCCGGGCGACAAACCCTCACCCGCACTCCATCCCAGTAACGGACGCGCATACCTGCGGAAACCTCATTGCGCGATAGGCCAATTGCCATGAAATTATTATGAGGGTCGTAAAAACTCAAAGGGCGGGGAAAGGGGAAGAGAAGCGGTTCTGGAGGCTGCCTGAAATATTAAAGACGCAAGTGTGGAGGTGGTGCGGGTGGCGGTCCGTTAAATTGCATGCGATAACGCGAAGAATGCAGTCCGAGAGACGCTCATTTTTACGACTCGAAAATATAAAAAATGCCGAGGACCGAAATGGCATGACGAGGCTAGAGCAGGACGGATTTCTGTGGCGTTATTACCGTGACAAATGAGGAGGCAGGGCCTGGGATGTTTGTCGAGGTTCCGAGCCTAAGCAATCTGAGGAAGGAAGATTTGTGGTCACTGTGATGGCCGTTGGGTGGTCACGGTACCAAAAGGACAACGGATACGTCAAAACGATAGGAAAATTAGTTATGCCTAAACAACACGATCCTTGGCTACGCAATACCCAAAGGATTAGCATCAGGACTGGAAATTCACAACTCAGACGTGTCCCTTTACTAGCGTGAAAACGATCCGACGGTATGAAATTTATCAGGAGAGGTCAAAGGAAGTAAGGTAGATGACTTAGAAAAGGGCATGGAAAGCCTAAGTTATTCAAGTGATTTAATCGCGAGTAATTAATTTGCGAGTATAGTAGCTTGAACATGATTTCTATCAAAGTAAGACCATACTGGAAATCTTGTACGATAGCTAACATACAAACTAGTATCCTTTTTCTCGTCCTAAGAGTTGTCTTAGGTTTATTTTTGCGCTCCGTTGGACTAGTACCCATCGAGCAATCAAGTTCGGTCGTTACAACGAATATATATCGTCAAGGGTTCATGACCTAGAATTGAATTTGAGACTTTCGAGAATAATCCTCTATTTGAGTTCGCATGCGTGTCTACATCCAGCACGAATGTCACACTAAAGGATTCTGCATTCAGCGTCTAGATGTGTTGTCACCAACCGTACATTTAAATTGGTTCAGCTTTCCGAATTACACCGAGGAATAAGCTAAGGGTTGTTAACTAAAATTCATATTCGTGATGATTTGATCTATCAAATCCTCAACTTTTCAGTGATATTCCTACACCCTATACATCCAAGTGTTTGCGAAATAACTTTAAGAAACTATGAATTCGTGGTGTTATTGAAAAGACTGAAACGTTGTAAATTAAAAAACTTTTTATCAACCTAAATCGCGCCAGGTTTCACCACCACGTCTCATTTTCCTGAGAATTATTACTTGTTTCTCAAGTTGGGTGCGTTTACTAATCATTTTACATGTGATTAACAAATTATCTTAACCGGATTTAATTGAGAACTTTCAAATTATGCTATGTGCCAAGCACCTTGATAAGGATCTGTGAAATGACTTACGTATACCATTAAACCATTCTCTCCACCAAGTTTCAGTCGCCTTCCCAGAAAATATTTGGCCGCGTCCAACCTCAGCTCGTAGACTCAACTTTGACCTCCATACCTTTGTCATTCACTTTCTCCACCAATTTTTTACCTCCCCTCCCCCTGCCTTAAGCATATGTAATAAACCCCTCGCTATGAGAGACAAGTAGGTAGTATTATTCATGAGTGTTGAAACCGGTCTGAGTTTACAAAATAAAAAAGCTGCCGGCAAGTTTAAATCTATTTCTTTATTCACAACGCTATCTCACAAACCCTTGAACATATACGTTATTATATCATTGACAAAAGTATGAATGAAAGGTATGATAGAATTTAAAGGCTGTCATTTATTAAGCATATTTACAATGGACTTATATAGAAAATCATGATGATTAACAATACTTTGACGCAGCTATCGACATTTTTAATGCATTGTGTTTTATTAAACCTTGAACTCTACTAGCTGATTATTGAATGCGAAACAATATAATTTTTTATTATCATTTCAATGCATTAAATGTCCAAATGATGCCACTGTCGTTCTCGTGTCGCTGACAATAATTGCAGAGATCAAAAATTAAAATACATCCCTGTGCTCCAATACTACCTTGCTCACCAATCAAGCTACAGAATTAAAACCAAAATCATCAAATATAGCCAACGAGATCGCTGTTGTCTTAATTAGAGTAACAATATTCCGTTGCCGATGTTGATACGTCGAGTTTTGATTTCACACCAAACGTTTAATAGCACTTTGATACTTGCTTTCAGCACGTTCGCGCCGTTCCATTGAGTAGGCATGGCCCTAATTCCCTCTCATGACTTCATCAAGTGTTAATTTTCATTGACGGTAATAAGTTTGTGGTAGTGGACAATTGTGTGAAGGGTCGAGGATAATTAGAACACCTCGAAATAGAGACTCAGTGGTAGCTCATTTTGTGGGCCATATCGAAAAGACAAAATAATAGTTTTTCCTATGCTATAAACCTTCAACAAATAAAGCAAATTATTATCATTAGTTCATTTAACACTGCAGTGGCTTGTAGGTAATGAACGAATGATATATTCATGACCAATATCATGGTGTTTTACACAGGCGTAATATCTTTGACCTGGAATCCATTAGAGGTGATTAAAGGTCTCTGGTATGAATAAACATAGGGGTAAAATTTGATTTCCGCTTAATTTGAAGAGTCGTCCGGATAAAATACCGTTAAGAAAATCTCTCGAAAAAATGTTCAGCATACTGCAACACATCCCGCAAAGCACATGACACCAAAATTATAATACCACGTAGGCATAAATTAAGTTTAGAAAATTTAATAAAATAGATACCTATTTGCATGTTTTTTTATTTAAAACGTACATTTCATAAATTACTTTATTTTTCAAATTTGTAATTATTTAATGGCAAGAATGCATACGATATATTGAGGGTAAGTATACTGTATAGAAAAAAATACGATTGTGAAGATTAAACTATAAAACTGAAAATGGAATTGTTGCCAATTTTGCTACTTTTATGATACATAACTGCTTTAAGAAAATGTCTAATTCCCATCACCTCGCGATTTATCAATTCATAGCTATGTTAAGACATGTAAAATAAAATATAACGTATCAGATACGGTGTTTACATGCTAGAGTTGTAAAAAAAACATTCCGTTGAATTTGTTACGCGTTATCTGTATCAGTAATGACTGAATGAGGGATAATTATATAGTATATTACGGTGCATGGGTAAATATGGGTCACTCTTAAGTATCCGCGTCAGAAATACCCATCCACTATATGGTTCTCCCTGTTCTAATTCCTCCCTGAATCACCCGTTGCGTGACTGAGATTGGCAAGGAACAACTTGGTAGTATATTAGGATCTGATCACAACTTTACACTTGAAATTGAGATGATCTTATATATAGTGGTTAAAAACTTTGAAATTGTCTCATAGAATGTTTGAGAATGATTTAGTTCGATAAATGGTCATATGTTGTCCTATATTCATGTTGAGTTAGCATATATTTGGATGTACATATTACCTTAAAAATTATCTTCTACTAAAGTATGAATAACTAAATCATGTTTATGTCCTGTGCTTAAAATTACGCTCATATTATCACGTTTCCGCTCACCGTAGCCATTTTGCTACATCCTACCATTCTGAGCATATGAGGCACTTGAATAAAATCCGAGGATCAAGTTGATGCGATACCAAAATATTTAACTGGATTACTAAAAGTGACCATAGGAGCAACGCACCTAAATATCTTCACAACCGCGAGCAGAAAGTGTTTGGGTGGAAATAGATTAATTCATCGACTGCTCATTTAAATATTCTCATCCTCAACATGTATTTTCAACTAAATAAAGAACTTTGTGACTTTAACATATTTTTTTCGAAATTCCCCGTAAACAGTAAATAAAGGCGGAGGATAAACGAGGCATGACACAAAAATCCATGCCCTAGATGGAGAACACCTACCCAAGCGGGATTGGAACCCTCGACATACGAATTGGCAGGCGAGGACTTTACCCCAACGCCACCGAGGCCGGCAAATGAAGATTATAGAAACAACCAGTTTCCTCACTTTGCGACATTATCAGGTTCAAATGCAGGATACAGGGAGAGTATGGCCTTACATCATAGAGTTAGTACGGGTCGAGGGCTGGCCAACGTGTGGAGGCTAGGAAGCTATGAAGGTAGTCCTTAAGTCATAAGCGACCAAGCTGGTTTTCACTAAAATTATGCGTGAAATTTACAAAGTTTTTTATTTAACATGAAGCAATTTCACCAACTCACGCCACAAACCATCAGTTTATATGCATTATTTATTTAACTATTTCATTGTAAAAATTAAGCAAAATATTGTATTCTTTCCCCTTTTATTTTTCTGTTACATTTTTTGTGAACATAACCTGACAGAAAGTAGGGGATGCAGCTAAAAAGCTGGGGATTGAAGGAGGATCCGAAAACCAAGGATCATGACCACACAGCGTCAGGGAAAGAGGGTATGAGATGAGAAAAATGGCCACACATTACGCCCTGCAATAAGAGCAGCAAGGCCGTTACCTCATAGACGCCAACATCCGACACCCTTCCCCCATTTGGACAAGCCCGCCAGTCCCTATGACACACCCGCGCACCCTTGGGGGGAGGGTGGGAAAAAATAACCCATCATCCCCTCTGCTCCACGCCCCCATTGAGAACCCCCCGCGGCGTCCGTCACTCACCAGGTTTCGTTTTCGGGGGACGAGAGAGCAGGGGATCTTCCCCCCCCCCCCCCCCCCCCCCATGAAGACGATCACCTGGCCGCATCCAACGTTGCCAAGCTAACGCGCGGGTATCTAATGAGAAAATCATGGTGCCTCGTTCATTCGTGCATACTGAGCACCTCTTGTCCCAAAAAGACACTGAGAAAAGGGGGGGGAGGTGCGATACAAAAATTATTTCCACATTTTTTGGAAGCTTGCGATCATAATTTGCCGCAGCATAAGGTAATTATGTAAGGGGCCCTTCAATCATTGTTTTAATTTTTTTAATTTAAAAAAATATTATTGCCTCGCCACCGAAAACAGCACAAATCGACTTTTACATAGGAGTTTTCATAACATATAGCTATTTAACTAACACAGATATTAATAATTATTTTTTTTTCTTTTCTTGACTTTATTTAATATATAATATGGTATTTCCTGGAGTATAGGTCATTTATACAAAAGTTAGCAGCCAACGTTTCGATTTATTTTCTTAAATCATCTTCAGGGCTATGTTACAAAAAGTGTGAATCGATATAAAATACAGAGAATAAGACGATACGCAATATTTATACATAAAGAAGGAAAACTTTGGCTGCTAACTTTTGTATAAATGACCTATACTCCAGGAAATACCATATTATTTACACACATATTGATTATTTGGATAGGGGCAACCTACCCTCTCACGCTCACCTGCAATCTATCATGGGATCATCATGTGCTTGAAGTATATTATTAAGGGCATAAAGCTCTTTATTTATTGAAACTACAAAAGAAAAATCTCCCTATTTCCACGAGAATTATTCTTGTCACATGTGTTATCTTCCCTATTATTGTGTAATGGGTGTGCAACCCGCCACCTCGAAAAGTCGCGGGTCGCACGCATTTAAAAGTGGGTTCTTGCCCTTGGTATCGGGAAGCGAATAATCACACACAAGTATTTAAAGTTTTTACCCCAAAGTTTTTTGATCAATTCAATGAATACACATAAAGTAATGATGAATTTGTGCGTCCATAATAGTCAAAAGTTAAGATATTACCAAGTCTCAGGAAGGAGAGGAGCTGCTGGTGATGGCACGGGTGGATAGCGAGGCGCTTAGGTCGCACTACGGCCTACGGCCCGCGCTTCGACTCCAACTGACGGCTACATAGCTGACAGACCAGTGACTGAGTAGAGTTACGGAGTGCGTGAGTCCCTGAGTGCGTCCTGAGTGCCGATAGCATCCCCACCGTGCCATTATTTAGGTAAGTGGAACCAGGATGTTTTCGTACAAGAGGAAGGGGAAAGGAAGGGGAAGAGGAAGGTTAGGCGTTCTTGAAAGTGAAAATGTGCAAATCCCGAGGCATAGTTTGTCACAGCTGGCTATTCTGAGACTTCACGCAACAACATATTGATACATATTTTGGAAATGGAAATCTTCCATTTCCGGATCACTACAATTGATTATTATATACTAGTCTATAATGACTTACCTAGTGTATTTGAAATGTGTCTGCAACGGTTAATTAACTCCTGTGTTAGATTTATATTTGATTTACGTAGAGATGAACATTTGTCCAAATTCTACACTGATCTGAATTGGTTATCTCTTCACAGCCGAAGGGATTGTATCCTGGGATATTTTCTGTTCTCCTTATTCCAAAAACAGACTCCTGCAAACCTGTACGAATTATTCTTCCCCCGCAAAAAAGTTACTGGAATTTCCACCCGCCGTGTTTCTGACCTTCAAATTCCCCAAGCCCGCACCAATTTATATTTCAAATCTTTTCATCCTCCTGCGTCTAGATTCTGGAACTCTCTTCCGCCAAATGTAAAGACGTCACAATCACTTCAGTCGTTAAAAAGAAGGCTGTACTCCTATTTGAAGCCTGGGGCTTAATTCAGTCTCCTCAACTCATTAGAGTTATTATCTTAAAGTTGAAATGTTAACAAAACTTTCTACATAAATGTGTATATGTATGTGTGTGTTCATTACTGTCTAAGTTAAAACTTACATTGTTGTGTTATTTGTATTGAATATTTTACATCTTTTGTATAAATATCTACTACTTGTTAGCCTAGCAATAATCTCCATAGTGCCTTATTTTTGCCAATATGCCTTTTATTAAGATTTAGAACATTTCCTGTATTTTCCATTTTTTTTGCTCTCATAGGTTTTACCTAGAGAATAATAAAATATTCTATTCTATTTTATTCTACCCTCGCGAGAATCGAACCCGCGACATTCGGTTAAGCAGGTGAGGATTTTAGCCCCTGTCTCCACCGAAGGCTAATTAAATCAAATTTCATATGATTCTATTTTAAGTTCAGTGAGGTAATGGACGGGGATTTAAGGAAGACATATTTTGAAATCCGAAAACTAAATATTCAACTTTAGATTTAGTTATGTAATATAGTTTTGTTTAACGTAATTATTTTCAGAATATTAAAATAAAATCATGGCTCATTTACGTAAAATTTCTAAAATCTATTTGCAGCCCCACAAAACAGAGATTGTTTCTTTTATGCTAAACTAGCTGACTCGGCGGACTTCGTACCGCCTAACAATCTAAGAACTTACAGTTTAGTTACACCCTTTATAAATCAAGAGCGGCTGTATCGTTTTAAACCATGTTTAATTTGCTATAATAAAATAAGGATACAAATTCAATAAACTACGTAAATGAGTATCAAAATTGCTTGTCAGAAAGGCATTTTCTACAATGAATCTACATAGGATGGAAACGTGGTGGCGTGTTTACGCGGATTTTTTTCAATGATTTTTCTTACGTTTTAGCTTAAGATATTTTGGGCATTGTGGTTCATAAAGTAGTTAATGAAATAAAAACTATACCGATTCAGTCGTTGGCTATTTGTGTTATTAACCGTCAAAAAATGTTTTAGGCCCAAGTCTGTTGCGTAAACTTGGTCCGTTTACGGGGCAGGGGCAACACCAGACCGACGCTTTACTGATGCTCAAAATCGTGTAAGAAAAGCCCCTATGAAGTAGCATTCGTATGAAATGACTTTAGGCGCGCCAGTTATAGTATCTTTGTTTGGAAAAAATACACTGCGTGAACGTGCTGCATGCGTAAACGCACCACGGTGTGCCCTACACATTCGGGTTTAATGTCTTGCGTCAAGCATCTTCTGTTAAACAACAGTTTTTGTTTTGTTATCAGGCGCAAGATAAAGCGGATGAAGCTAAATAAATATAGCGAAGCGAAGCAGTGACGCAGCGAGGACGCCAAGAGCTCAGAGAACTTTTTTTAAAACTTTTGTTACTAATATTAGGGGGACGGATGAGTAACAAACAAAACATATTTAACTATTCACACAGCCGCAAAACCCACTATTTTGAACCATTTATCTTAAAAAATATCTGGGGGAGGGCCCCCACACCTCTCGCTTACCTCAGCGAGTTTTCTATACCCTACAAACCCGTAGTATTACCTGCGCCTAATTGATTATCCAACCCCCCCCCATTTTTACCTCCCCCCCACCCAGGATTATTATCATCCCCTATCCTTAATTCCTAGCTGCGCTCTTGAAGCGAAGGAAGAAATACAGCGGATGGATTACCGACTCGCGAACATATCAAGTTTAATTGACCATGAGAAAATCATGGGTTTTCATTAGCACATGAGCACAAACATCACAAAAACTGAAAGACTGACCATGCGATTTGTTAATTGTTATCACGAATGCAATACGAATTGGAAATTGAATTGGAAAGTTTAAGCTCAAAAGGGCATATAAATTGGGATCATGGAATCTTCGGAAGGAGAACTTCCTCATCTTTGAATTTTCCTTTCAGGAAAGTCGCGTGAATCACATTCATTATCAATTTTTTTTAAATCACCAAACGCGTTCCGTTGGATAGTTATGATTGGTTTAGGTTTCGAAAGATCATGAACACAGAGCCTACATTTAGCTGTAAATCGTGCCTTGGTTAGCCAGATACGTCCAAGGGCTTAAAATATTCAGATAGATAGTTGGTGATTTCGTCTTCGTTTTTTACACAGTTAAAAGACTTGAATTCATGCAGAGTACCAACTAATTGATCCTGATTTACCTAGTATGAGTAATCCACATCTTCGTTCTAGGCCGTCAAAATTTTGCGCTCAATCAACCAATTGTGATTTCTGTGGTGAGCAATCATATTCTGGAACACTTTATTGATGAGCTCACCTTCCGATGAAACTAATCTGCAAACATTCCGACGAAGTGAAATCAAACTCTACAGGAACACGGACTCCTCGCCAGGAACACGGATATTACCGTTTGTCAACAATTGCTTGGAGATTTGTTTACAAACACGTTAGTGAAGAGTCAACTCGAGCTGGGCTTTCAATTAGCTCGAATTAAATTTTTTTAATACAATTTCAATATTTTAAATATTTTTAGTAATTAAAATGCTATATTGCTACAAAGTTCAGTTATTAAATTGGTAAAAACAAAACATATAATTTAATTTGTAGTTTTGACCGACTAATCAATTGTTGTTGCTTTACTAGCTCCTAAAAACATATCACTAAGAAAGAGGTGATTTTTTTTGTTAAATTATCCTTTTTTTAATGTCCTATATGTTATCCGGGGCTGAGACGAATCCAAAGAACCTAATGCCATTAAAATCGGTACAGTCGTTCTCGAGTTATGTGTTCTAACTAACACGATTTTCGACTTTCCTTTATATATATAGATGGCAAATATAATTTAAATTTACGCTCTTTAACAAAATAATCAATTTCTTGCAGAAAAAAATGCTAAGACCGTTATTTGAAGTCCTAAAATCCAGAAATGAATGATTCTTTGCGTGTCTAGTGCACCCTAACTAGGATAGGTATCTTGGTGTCCCGCGCTTCCTTATTTCTTCTGCCAGACCGAACCTGCCATCGTCTTCAGACATAGAACAACCTTCTGCCCACAAGTCCAACCGGACTTATCCATATCTCGAAGAGGTTGTGGAGGAAATTTGAGACAGCTCTTTGATTGTAGCTCGAGGAAACCGCTAAAAATATACTCTATAAATACTTGAAACTTATTATCAAGGCTTAGATTTGCCGAAATTCATTTGTTTAACCTCATCATTATCAAGATGTAAAAAATTAAGTTCAAAGTTTCATATCTACATACTCTTTAAAACTCTCCTCATCATCACGAAACGAAGACATTTTTATCAATACTGAATTGGCCATAACCTTTTAATCGATCATCATTTTTCAGCCAAATCATCTTATCTAAGAATAAGTTTGAATATAGCCATAATCGTGACTTTAGAGACCTGAGATTAACAAAAAAAACAATTTTTAGAGTGTCTGGTGCACCCTAACTTGGATAGGAGTCTCGGCCTTCCTTCCTTCCTCTGCCTGAACGAACTTGTCTCGACTCCAAACATGAGCACCAACTTCCCTCCCACAACCCCGACCACTTTTCCGGAGAGGGGGTAGGAAGAGGCACATATATCCCCCCTAGCGTTTTTCATCATCCGTCTGCGAGCAAGGTGGGATTGTCTGGAGAGGCAACCTCACTCCCGCGACTCCCTCTTTGTGCCCAAGGAGACGGAGATCCTCCACCGGCGGCTTTTCGGCGAGATCTGCAAGGATTTAGTCGAGGACACGAAGAGAAGAGTGGAGTAGGTATACCACACACAAAAGGGTCTGGGAGAGTGGTTTCCTTTTGGCATAAGGTAGGGCAGCGCGATATTGAAATTTCGGCGCGGGATTACGAGATGAATTCTGCATTCAGATGGACGTAAATTATCATGTCGTATAATTCCATACGATCGAGCGTTTTTTAAGAGCAAATATTACTATCTGTAGATTTACAATTAAATAACAGCCACAGTATTTTCTATTGAAAGGATAAATATCATGTACGTCTATAATTACGAGGTGATTGGTGCATTTAAATGGACGTGTATAATCGTAACATACCATTGCATACGATCGAACGTTTCGTGAGAGCCAGTATTAGTCTCTGTAATATTCTACATACCTAAATAAAATGCGCAAAATTTTATTATGCAAGCATAATATCACGTACGTACATCCATCATTCAGTATGCATATCAAAGTCCTATTATATAGATTGACTGAGGAGTAACGGGTATGGCTTAAGAAGAGTAGGAAAGAAGAGAAGCCACAAGGAAAATATTCATAAGAAGGCAGAAAAAACTTAAAAGTTCATATTTTAAGGCATAATGAAGACAATCAAGAGACAAGTGGATGACGAGAACGGAGAAGGAAATGTTGGACAAAATGTATGTAGCAAGTAATAATAGCAAACAATATTTATGCCACCGTGTGTAAATATTAGCCGGTAGATGAATAAATTATAATGATAATAACAATGAGTCCTTATTGGGCAAAATTGGGACTAGAAAGTATCTTTTTCCGTCTTACCCCTATTTGGGTGGAGTATTACCTAAGAAAATATAAGTGTGGAGTGGAGTGCAGCGTCAAAACAGTTTTTAGATTGATAACAGTTGCTAATGACGAAGTTCTTCATTCTTTATCTTATGTTAGTTATTCTGCAGTTAAACGTATTTTTGAACGCAAGCTCACTCTTATGTATCCTCAATATCTCATGTTACAATCCCCATCCCAAAATTGGCCATTTTTTGTTTTATTTTCGATCTTGATAGACTTTGAAAAATAAAGGGACTAGTATTTTCGTTCTTTGATCCGTCATTAACTTTTCGAGTGATTCGCCCAGAAAATATAAACAGACCCTAATACAGTTAAGTTAATGACGTCATAAACGCATGGCGAGTGGGTAGCGACTTTTCAGGTACTCCTCGACCCTGTACATTGGCATCCTGTGGTTTGTTATTTGTTACACTCTTGTAAGCCATTTATTCACTAACTGTTGATCCCGAGCAAGCTCCATAATAAAGCTCATAGCTAATAGCTCCATATTCCATTGCTTTCACAACTTCACCAACACTGAAAATTGTGCGGTATATTTCGTATCACTGACTTTAAAATTTTGGATAATTGGCTGATTTGGGAATCATTTTCTTTGTTACTTATCTTTCCCTTCTACCAAACTCTTTTAATTAGAGTTTTTTCAAGTTTAGTCTAGTGAAATTCTCACGTATAAGAAAGTGATCGGCCGTTAACCACAAATCATTACCCTTCATGGCCGGTTTCACTATATTTTTAAATGTACTATGGTGAAACTTTTGGAAACCTGAATATAATACAATGTATGATCTCTGCATTCTATTCGGGCTTTCACCGCGTCTGTTGTGTTTTGGCGAGAACAGTTTCGCTGACATTTCCGTCAGCGTCTTCAGGTCGAAGGTGAGGTAACTCGGAAAATTTTCCGCCTTTTATAGGCATAAATTTTCCAAATTTTTGGCGAAACTGTTGTCGCCAAAACACAACGGACGCGGTGAAAACCCGAATAGAATGCAGAGATCATCTAATCAACGCCGTGAAAATCTTCGAACCTACATAATACAATAGATACTGAAAATGGTATGAAATTAAAATTTAGTATGAGTCGTGATTTGACTACATATTTTAATGCATTAATTCTTGTAATTGAACGACTTGATCCGGTGTGATTGAACGACTTAACTCTCGCAGATGAAATAAATTCCGGAGAGAGAACGGATGCCTTTCGGATAGTGAGATAAGGAATGGGAATACGAGATGAGTGCAAAAATACGCCTTCTTAAGTAGAGATGATGAAGCCTGAGGGTGGTTCAGGAAGGGTGTACGACGAGAAGGAAGATATAATGTGTGAGTGAGGAAAGAGGGGAAAGGCTTCCCACCACGAAGTCGTCGTCTCTGAATATGTCCCTCCCACTCCGTCCCTGCTTACCCCTCCATTTCATCCACTTTCCCGGCGGAAGAAACGGTTGAAATTAACCGAAGACTCCAGCTTTGCCGGGAGGAACAGTGAAAGGATATCTCAAACCCCGCTAATAAACATGCGGATTGCTTCGGCTGCGGTAACACACGCTAATGATAAATCTCCGACAAGGAAACCGAACGCCCGCATTGATTATTTTAAAAAAGAAAAGTAACGGAGATGATTGAACGTAACTACCCCCTCAAGGAAGGCTCGTGGATGCTTCATTATCATCCGATGATTTATGATTGGAAACTGAGGGCTTTTTTTCTTTGCTTAATCACGTCGGGTGGATTTTTAATTCCTCTTCACTGACTTGCTTTTTCAGATGGCGAGAGTAGAGACTTAGAAAGGGAGGCGATAGTCGAACGGAAATTGGAGTGAGGTGGAAGCGAAATTTTGAAAATCCTTAAGTAATCTTCTGGATAATTTTGTAATAGAGAAATAAAATAACGGGAGAGATTTACAAGCAGATGCAATGATTTCCAATTAATTATGTTCATTTTATTTTTAAAATAAAAAAACACTTAATTTTAAATTTTGATAAGATAACGAAAAAAGTCTGCTCTATGCATTGTAGCACAATACGCATCGTACATTCTATACTACAGCATTGCCAAGTCCATCGAATTTTACCAATTTTTCCTTGAGTAGCAGGCACTTTTACAAACAAGGAGAGTTGAGTGTTGGATAGAGTGGGACAGCTGGAGGTTTTTGGAGATTGGGCTGATTTTAGGGTCATGGAGGGGACAAAACGATTTTAGGGATAGCATTATGGAATTTTTACTTCAGGCAGTATCGATAAATTCTTCCACATCTTGCGAAAACATAATTTGAAATATAAAAGTAAGTGTATGAATCAAAATCAAATGTCACGTTAGCAAAAAAGTTTTTTTTTCATATTTATGGTTGCTGAAACGTTCTGAAAGATAAAAATGAATTTAATGTCGCAGCACCATACCTCCAGATTCAAAAAAAGTCAAGATTTTTTAAGGTTTATCAATCAGAATAATTTTGGAATATATCATTTTCAACGATGCTACTTTATCAAGGATGGCAGAGGTCAAGCCTTAAAAGTTTTTTTTTAATTACTGGGAGAAGACAGTCCTTATTTACCAGATTATTGATGAAAGAATCTGCTGTAATAAATGCAATATGTGATCCGAGTGTGATAACTTAAAAATAATTCAAGATGTGAATAAAAAGTTTGTCAATTTAGAAAGATTGCAATATTAATCGAAGCAACGATTTATGGTAGGAATTCGAGAAAAACACGGCCGAACAATGTTGGTAAATACAGTAATGCACCAATAGAAATTCGAGGACTGCATGAATATGTATGGAAGATTTAAATCAGCAATGAATGACTTGAAAGGTTTTCATGGAATCCGCGGCCAAGCAGTAAAATAATGAAACCGCTCAGCTGAAATATAGAACGACATTTTAAATTTGTTCCCTGAGCTTGATTTTATTTTAATCAAATGTTCACCTAATATACCCAGAGGCTCTTAGATCATCATATGGAGCTCAAATTTATTTCTGTGGTAATATTTTATTTCAATCAAAACTAGAGCGATCACGTTGCCACGGCAATGCAACGGAAAACACCTGGAGGATGTCAAGGGGATAGCGGGTTCAAACCCAGACTGAGCCGCTTTAATAAACGCTCGACTGGACCCAGGAAGGATTTTCTGGATGATAGATCACAGGGAAGACGAAAGGGGGTTGGTTGTACGGAAAGGCCATGCCATCTCTGTCCTCAGGCAAACACGTGAATTTCACGGGTATCTGATTTCAACACGACCCTCCACATGCGGAACCCACCCTGTTGACAAAAATATAGGGAAGTTCGATAAAGGGTATAATCGATAATGATGATGAGCTGTTTTGAATCCATTATGCTTCGAAGAGTAATAACATGCAGAAGCAATGGACTACTGTTTGATATGGTATATAGTGCCTGTGAAGTTAGATGCTCAAATAAAGGGTTGAAATTTCTCCGACATTGGATGGATTGTCGCAAAAAAATGTGTTTTACAAGCTATATAACGGAGGAGGACAGAATTTGGAAATTTTTCCTTAAAAAATCAACCAGTGGTATTTTGCCTTTCAATCTAACGAATTATTCTTCGATAACTTGCCATACCATGTTGAAAGTTTTCTTCTATGCATCTGCTATAATTCTGAATTAAAGTTATCAAATTTGAGGTTCCAGAAAATATTCAATAGGTTCTATTTAATAAAATCCGAAAATTTTCACGATTATAGCATAGGTATATTTAAGTGAGTATTACTTCACCAAAAATGCCGACCAAGCGAGAGGCATGCGTCCTCGTCAATAGTAATTGCAGCAATAAATTAATAGGTCTCATTTTATCATCCATTATTTCAATGATAGGAGATACTTTCGAAAACAAAGAGCAATCATAATATGGCCGTTAATGACATATCTCTTCAAATTTCACTACAGATATTCCCAAATGATGTACAGTGAAGCTGAAAGCAATACTGATTCTACGGTGTTCTTGCACATGTCTAAAGTATTCCACGGGTTACTCTTTTATTAGGTCATAATATTCACCTTATACTCATACCGCCAACCGAAAACAGTCAATAATTGAGTCATCCTCAATATTAATACTTAAAAAAACTATTAGCATTCCAATATACGCATATTATTTTAGACCCCCGTCATATGTCAAAGATCATTAAGTACATAAGAAATTGAGAGAAAGTCTCTCACGCTACGATAGAAATAAAACCGAGTAACGGGGAAGAAATTGCAGCTGAATGTAAACGAGAAAATTTATCTGTCTTGATGGAAAAGAAATAGAAAACGTCAAATGAGAAGAGAAAGTATTGATGGGAATTACCAAGGAAATACATTAATGAAGAAAAATTTAAATAATCAGAAAGTAAAAATGAAAAATACATGTCATTTTAACTGCGAACGAGAGGAGGTCGATCGGCTGACAAATGCCTTAATTAAAAAAGGTACCTATTTTTCAATTGGAGCCAAGAAGGGAGATGATTCTTTTGTGTTCACGCCAAAAACAAGCGTCATAAAAGCTTGTCATTACAAAAGGAGAACAATAGAATCCACTTGGACTAGAATAAAATATGTTTTTTTTTTCGATTCTATTGAAGACTAAAGTCACATTTATGGTGAGAACGTTGGTGAAAAAAGGCCGAAAAAGATGATAAAAAGATGAATATGAAGGAGAAGACCAATGTTTGCGGCCAAATACGGCAAACTCGTCATAAAATATGCTTTGAGAGTTGAAAAATGAATTGGGCTGAAGAATCGGAGGACAAAGCTAATGTCAATTACTCGGCGGCTTGCCACAAAAGGAAGGAATGAATGGCAAGAAGCCCAGGGGAAAATCAATAGGCAAGGAATGGAGGAATGTGCCTTTGAGCGGCAGACCTTTAAGAAATTGCGATGAGACAGGAAAGCAGCTAATATCTTAACGTGAAAAATTATCTAGATGCCTCAACAAGTGAAGGGAGTTTAATAAAATTTGACTTCATTCTTTGGAAAACATTTATTTCCAATCACTTTGGCTACATTATTTTATTACATTGTAAACTGTAGTTCTTGTTCTATTATTTCCTGCGTTAGCCTGTACACCACGCACTGATTTGTTGTGTGGCCCCTAGGTTCGTGGCCGCTGCTAGCCACTTATTCTGAGGTATTGCATGTACTAAGCAGGAACGGCCACCAAATTTCATGAAACATATTGCATCGGTACACGTGGTACACCCGTAAAATCACAACTTATATCTATAATTACCATTATAGTTAAATATATAAAAGAGGATGTTGGTTTATCTAGAAGAGTTTCAGTTTCACTGATAAGCATTAAATTTGGATGATTTATTTTATTTTTAAAGGGAAAGTTAAATTGCCATTAGAGTTGTCAGAACTGGCTGATAGGGGATATAATTCGCCCTCATTAGATGCCCCATAACCTAAGGATTTCAAATGAGCGCTTTCGTATTTTGCTCATTTATAGTTTTTTTTTCAAACAAGACAGAGCTGCGATTTCTAACGGGTGGCTAAATTAAGGGAGATTCCTATTATTTTTATCAGTTTCCTTTTACGAGTCATGTTTTTACGAAAATAACCCTTGAAAAAAAAGAGTGATATTAATTTTAAGAAATTGGTGAGATTGGTCTCTACTGAGTTTTGTAGAAGTGCAAGTTCCTTCAGTGGTCTAAAAGAAGGTAAATTTATGCGGTACGATAGTGCGCATCATGAAAGACTTCATTTGAGCCAACAAAAGTCTGTGACCTATTAAATGAACTTGCAAAATCACTATGAAAAAAACTAGTTTCAAGAAATGATTTTAAACAACTAAGCAATTCGGTTTCAAAACAGCAATAGTGCCAAAATCGGCAAGCATATTTATTCATACTTATGCACATTCTAAAATTCTACATAGGGAACAGTTGTCTTTGAGTATATAATAATTAACGTAATTACAATGTTTTTGCACGAAGTCAATTCATTAATTAACATTAAAATGAAAACATTCATGCGCACTCTTTAATTGTAATACCGGAAAAGCGGTGGCTATCATATCACCTTCGTTTTAATGAACGAAAGTGAAAATGAGGGGGAAAAAAACAAAACAAATTGAAATAAAGATAAAAAAAGGAAAAAGAGAAGACGAGATGTCCTCAAAGTATATCGAGGAGGAGGAAGAAAACCCTCGATGCGTGCATGAAGAGTAGAAATTTGGTCCATTCCGAAAGATTTGAGAGGATTGTGGGTTAGGATGCGAAGGTCTGAGAACGCTTTGAATGGGATGGGAAACGTGGAGAAGGTTTTACTCGCGGGGGTGGAAAACAAAAGAAATACGAAACCGGTCGTGTGGAAGGAAAGGAATAAATAAAACTCAACTGATTCGGCGGTACTTGAATGTGACTGTTAGCTTGGGAGTTCAAAAAGGGGGTTTAATTCGACCAAAGGAAGGGAAGGAGAGGAAGGAAGGAATAGAATGCTATGCACGAGCCTATCACTGAATTCCAGCCTAAGCTTTGTCTCGACATTACATGTCCAAGAGATGCAAGGTGGCCTAGTGAGTAAAGCTTCTGGCAGCTAATCGAAGGGTCATAGCGTAGCGGAGGAATCATCTAAAGCCTTGGTAATGGTAGCTATTGGCCCGGAGAAGAGAATCATCAATAGGTGATTCAAAAAATTGTGTGTTTGAAGAGGCTTTTATGCACCTTTTTATTATATTTAGGGAATAAATGCTCATTCTGGTGTTCCGGGTGTGAAAATAGTTTTTTTTTAGACTCAAGCACGTTAAAATAGTTTCATATTCTGAGAGATATCGATGAAATGAATATTTGAGTAGGTGGAGCATTTAGGATTCGATTCAGGCCGGTGTGGTGCCTTGCGTGGTGGATTTCTGTAGATTCGGGTTCAAATCTTATCGGTGGCAGAGATTTTTCAGAGATTGTCCGACCCTGTTTGAGTTCTTTAAGAATGCCACTTCAAATACCGTACTCCGCCCGTCGAATGGGACGCTAAGCCGCTGTCCCTTTGTTGCATTTCATTAAGGATAGGCTAACCTTGACGCCGGGTTTCTCTCCACCCATCCTTACCTACCCTTCTCTGAAGGCGCAAATGACCTCAGCTGCCGGCCGCCTTCTACGAATACCATAGGCATTACACTCTATGACCATAGGTTTCATACCAATAGTTCAGCTACTCGGTCAGAAGATTAGTAGACAAAGCATCAAGGACATCAGGAAACGAAATGCGTTAGATAATGAGGCATTAATGAAGTGAGTGGTGGTGAGAGGTGAGACAGGTAAAAATTTAAGGAAAAGGCTAATTAATGGCCTAATTTGGAGTAAAGCGCGGTACGGTACTGAGACGTGGATACTTAGGAAGGAGGACGAGAAAAGACTGGAGGCAGCAGAGTGGTTGAGGAAGACAATGAAGAAGATGAAGTGAAAGGACCGAAGGAAGTGCTAAAAGAGAGAGATATTCTAGATGAGGTACGGAGGAGGCAGAGGGTTTGGTTGGAGCGTATGCTAAGTGGGGAGGGGATAAAAAACCAGTGTTATAGTAAAAAAATAGGTAAGTGCGAGAGAAGGAATTAGAGAATGGGAAATGAAATAGAAGTGAAACATGCTTTGCGGTGAATTTAAAAGTTAATTCCAAATTAAGAGGAGGGACAGGCTTAGATATTTGTAAACTACCCTTAACTGGTAGAGTACTTAAATAATAATGCATTTGGAATCTCCATCATGAAGGTAGGAAACGTTACTCCGGAAATAATTTTACAGATGAATCCATTCAGATCATCTCACAGCCATATCTGTGAGAAAATCTAACGAAAAAAAACTTACATAATGTTTTCATATTTCAAATGTATCACATTTCTGGAAGCGAGTGCTATTGAAACTATCCTCAACAAACAGCTTTTCATTTTTCCGAACCACTTCCCATGAATCAAAGCCGTTTAGCTCATTTCTGACGCTGAGTATGATTCACATTTTTCTCCATAGCTATTAAATTATTTTTATGTACTTTTGACGGCTACAAATTGGACACGAGAATTGATGTTTTTCAGAGTGATCTCTTAAATATTCTCTCTCTTACCTCACAATTAAAATTATTTCAAATGGATAATATGATTTCCTCTCACGTCCTAGCAACTGTAACGCATTGTCCCTGTCTGTACCTATCATTCTTGATACACAATTACTCCGTCAGAGGCGGCTCGTTTCCCTTCATACAAAAGAGTAATGAATTGCTTTCAATTGTGCTATTTCGAGCGTTTGGGAATTGACTGTCTCCCATTCACACATATAGGCATTAGGCACATGTCTGGATGAAACAAAATGTAGACAATATAATTACAGAAAAGGAAAAAAAATCATAGCGATATGAAGAGGTGGACTGTAGAGATAGTAGCCGAACGTCTGCTCATCTACGAAGTGATTTTTTTTTTAATCTATGACAACATCAGCAGGAGGGAATCGTGGGTGGATCTAGCGGTTGGGCCAAATCGAAGGGAAAAACATTGACTCGAAAATAAATACAACGATGGAGATGCAATAGCAAAATCTCGAGCGAAAGAACTGGCATTCCAGCGGACTTCGACGAAAACGAAGTGTATTCATGATATTATTATGAAAAAAAGGTCTTCACGAGGCACGGAACGCGGCTGAGAGAAATAAGGAAAATTCAAAAAAATAAAAGGAAAAAAATGAGAAAAGAACGGAGATAATGTGCGGGGGAGCTGGGATAACAGCAGAAGAGGAAGGTATGTTGGAAGATGATACACTCATCCTTTTACAATCCTCACCCAACGTATTTATCTATCTCTGTCCCCGATCGGAAACCAGCACAATACTCACCGAAACACACACAGAGAAACATGCGATTCAAGCCGAAAGTACACGAATGAAAGGTTTTCACTAAACAGGGATGGAAGGGGGGGCTCTGACGCACGGTAAAACAAGGGCAAGGAGTGGGATTGCCGGAAAAATGTGATTGTGGGTCTTGCCGTCTTCGGTAAGGAGTCTCTGTACACAGGCGGAAAGCATACAACCTAAATTCCGTTTCCGCGATACGAAAACAAAAGATGATCGAAAAAAATGTAGGTACGTGTAGTAGTATATAGACACGCCGCCGCGCGCGCACGACGAAGACCGTAGGGGAAAAAAAAAACAAATATGGATCGGGAATCGCTCACGTCGAAGGTGGTGTCGCAACAGTCGCGGTTGGTTGAGCGTGTTGTTTTGCGCAAAGAATATCGGCGACGATTTTTCCTTCCTCGCGAAACATTTTTGTTGTTGTCGTTGTCGCCAAAGTTTACTCCTTTTGTTTGGGCATCGGACGTATGGTATCGGTTCCACTTTTTTCATCAAAGGAAAATTTGTCCCTCCCACTTCCAACCGACGTGGACGATAAAAATGGCAAAATAAAACACGTCCGTGTAGATGACGTGAATGAACGGGACACTCAGACGCTTACGTTTTTATCATCTCTTCCGTGCCGAAAATAAAATAAAACTAAACTCGATTCACCAAGAATACTTCCCTAGGGAAGTAAAAAATAATAATTCTACAACCCGATAAGCAAAGTGATGATATCCGCATAGAGACGATTCATTTGCACTAAAATCTTCCTCGAGATCTCCGATCCACCGTATAGGAACGTCATTCTAACATAATGGAGTTCAAGCAAGTGAATGTCGTGAAATGGATCAAATTCAGATTTTCTGACCGGTCCCTAGGAATACAAATGGACAGTTTACGCGGAAAAATGTAAACATCTCACTTGTCAAAGTTAGATTATTCATTAATGACGGCCAGCACAGCCAAAATGAAAATCTTCGCCTAATATTTGAATAGGGAACGTGAAAAATAAGCCTAATAAAGGAATCATAACAACATACCTATAAATCTTTAGGAATTGGAATGTTTCCTACTTCCAGTTCATTCTCACCCAAAAAAGCCACTCTTAGGTTTTAGCGGTTCATTATGATCTGGTTATCCCAGTGATATTGAATAAAGAATAGCACGCCCAATAGATATGTATATTACAGTGCACCCATTAGTAAAAGTAAAATTGGTTTTGAATTGACGCAGTTTTCTTCGTTATCATAGGCTCATAAGTTGGTAACTCGGCTTTTGGTGTTTAAAAATATAAGTGATCCTAATTGTGAACAAAAATACGACTCAGTAGAGTTGAAATTCACTTGTATTTCGCTATTTCAAATGAATGAGCAAAAGACATAGACAGAGTGAAGTAAAATAAGTTGATTAATGAAGCTGTTTTCAGCAACAATTAATCATTTGGTTAATTCAATATCCAAATTTAATGATATCTTCGATGCTACAATTTGTAACACTCCAAACACTATGCAAATGCTATACCTACTGTTCAACAACATGATGGATAATACACTGTTCTACAACTGCACCGTGACATTCCATCAGCATTATTCTATTAATTACTTCTTCTTAGAAACGGTTCATGGGTAAGCTACATATGATCATTTACAACAGCCTTTAAGGATA
Organism: Ischnura elegans; assembly: GCF_921293095.1. Lineage (NCBI taxonomy): Eukaryota > Metazoa > Arthropoda > Insecta > Odonata > Coenagrionidae > Ischnura > Ischnura elegans. The sequence goes on from NC_060252.1 coordinate 60,391,323, forward strand.
ACAAGTTACCCGCACTTACCCAACAAATTGTCAACGCCAAGAATATGTGAATAACTCAATAATATTCCCCTTACTTTCCAATTTATTCTATTGGAGGAATTTGGAAGACTGTAAATCATAATGCAGGTAAACTAATTTTAATGCAATACGGAATCCTATAGAGAATTCTTAACGAACCTACTTAAATGGAATTTTAAATTTTACATTCAACCACACCGATGTAATTAACAACAACTATTTCTATGATTCTTTATTTCGAAGCCCAATGCTGATATCAAACTTTGTCTAAAATGCACCATAATGTAATAATGCACCATAATTTGCACATAAGAATTGAGGCATTAAGAATCTATAAAAGAAACCGACTCTTAAGGAAAGGGGAAGGTAAAAATAACAGGGGATACTAAACATCATTATAGAGTACCAGGGACAGATTTACTTTATAGTGATTCAAATAAGTAAATAAGAGCGTTGTGCAGATCGTGCGCAATGCCACAAGTTAATCAAAATATATTTCTCGCTGACAAACTCGGTAATACACGCCTCTCTGTACATTAAGTAAAGTTGATTCACATTATGAAATAGGTGAGACTAGCATCTGATAGAAGATATTTCGTTGCCCTATCATATCGTAGAATCAACTAGAATCCATTTCATTCATAGGTAACCGATTTTGAATGGCCCAGTGGAATATGAAGGCAATTTCAAGGTATGCATTTCCGTTAGTGATTCCCCGGTATTTGTTCGGAGACCATGTCTGGATTGAGTCCTTTGCGTTGACTTTATATTGATTGTACTGCCGTGATATAAGTCAATACTCTTATGCCTATATACACTTCCTGTGTCATTCTTGCTCCATTTTTCTCTTATGGGGATACACTCAGCGGATAACGTTACATTCGATAAATATTATCAGCGATAGATTCTCTCTTCCTGAATGTAAACTCTTATACAATGCAGTATGTGTGAAATATAAAGTGCCGTGCAGAAAATACTAAACACATAATGAGTTTTTTTGCTTAAACCGTTGAAAGTACGCAATTTCAATAATATAGCACTTTCATAAAAGAACCAGTTTATACTGTTAAAATTCAACGATAAATAGCCAATATATGCAGCAATTTGGTGATATGTTTATTTTTGTGGTCGGAGCTGTGTGAAATAATTTGAAAAAATGAAATACAATTTTATTTTTTGTCCTTTCTCCCTCGATGTGAGCGATGACATGAACAAGGTTTTGTGAGGAAGCACAATTATTTCTTACCTTCTAATATACTGAAGAAACTTAAGTGCACCACAGTTGAAGTTCGGCTACGAAATGAGAAATCGTGATTGGTGTAATCCGATAATTTCCGTCGAGTTACCGAACCCTACCGAGCGAGGTAGCTTAATAGTTAAAGGTTTCGAATTAAGCAATCCTAGTAGCAATAGCTCATCGCACCAAGTATATTCCTCGGAAGTATAAAGAAGTCGAAAGACTCCAGCGTCCCCTTGCCTAACCGCTCATATCCATCGCCTCCGCCGCCGACGCCCCCTTGCGGCGAAAACAAATATTTGAGCGCCTTCCCCGAGTCCGAAATTAAGTTCAAAGTGGCGAAACGGTCGCATTTGACTCCAGAGAGCACCCTTCAGCATATCCTAAGCGCCCAAGGCTAAAAGGATCCTTTCCTGATTCCTCTTGGCTAGACTACTTCCTACTTCCTCAATACTCTGCGGGCAATTCTTCTCTGAAGAGGGAACCCACACTAAACATGACAACTTCTATTCATTCTTAGCCATACCCTTGATGGGGAACTTATCCAGTCCTTGTCAGATATCTCCCTCTCTCCTCACGCAAAGAAATAATCTCCAATCTTCGCTGCAACTTCAGACCATATTACCTACTGCTGCTGGCATTCCTCGCCATTTTTCAGTTTCTATCATATTTATTGACCTTTTCAAACACTAGCGAGTTATCGTGCTTCATTCCAGGTTCTATGGTCCATGGCTGCTGGCATGTTGAACGTGGCCCATGGAATCCGGCAAATAAGAGAAAACTTCAAACATCAATTCAGGGTTTTACGCGAGCAAAGACGGAAACCCGATCATAAAACGGTTGGACCTATCAACTCAGTTTAAAATCCGAATGTACAAGCTTGATGGAGTGGAATTTTTACACATTGAAATAAACGCTCTCAATATTCCACGGCTAGAAAATTTATTATGATCTAGGATTCGATATTAATGCATTGTAACCTTGAAGATGATGTATTAACATTGAAACCTATGCCATAATACATCTTATCATCGTGAAAATTGCAAGAATTTACTTCAACACAATTAACTCAGGAATTACACCAAGGAGGTGATTCCGTATTTCCAAATGAAAGTTACCGCATTCGGAGAGTTATTTCATCTATAAATGAATCGTTCAACGAGTTTAACAATGCACGAGGCAATAACGATGATATGATAGAAATTTTCAGTTCCCGTGGAAGTGAGCTGAGCTGTTACTTACTCGCCGAAGGTGGTTACTTATTGAACTTTTGCCAGATTTTGGCAAAATCAGTGATGTCATCCGACTTCGACATCAAATTAGGAAACACAGAATAAACACCACAAGAGTATAAATAGCATTAAACCTGAGAAGAGTTTCCATAATAACACGCCACAGCGAATAGGTATTTTCACAGTTTTTATAAATTCATCTTTGTTTGAGCATTAATTACAATCAAATCGTATTGCAGTTGCGCAAACTATCATATCACTGAATGTATAATTTTAGTTTTGTCTGTTGTTTGAACGGAATTAATCTTTTGAATAGTTCTCAACAAGCGAGAATAATAAAAAGCATTGATAGTGGCTGACAATCGCTTTACCGCATATTAAGTTCAAATCTTAAATTCATAAGGGGTCCGAAACCCATAGACTGCGGGACTGCGTTTTTAAACGTTATGTTTTTCTAGGATGGTCGGCGAGAGTAGATGTAGTATCGATCCCTATAGTGAAAGAAAGTGCACTTGGGCTCTGCCAGGGTAGCAATAAAAATTTTGGGAAACTGCCGTAGGTTGTCGAGCAATGGTCAAAATCTGTCTGAAGTCAGTGTACAAAAGGTATAAAAACGTTCCTGCAGGTTAAGGGTTAACTCAGATCCAAAATCAAATATAATAAAAATAATCATATGATCAATATATAAGAGAAGGGAAATATAATTTGAGATAAAAATATTTCATTTACATCAATTCTCTCGCAGATTTAGGTTGATAAAACGCATCGCATCCACTTCTCATGGCGTGGTGACGTAATATCAGTTTTAGTCCATTTCTTCGTTTCGGGAGAACTTTTCATCGGGGGAAAATTTTTCAAATAAGTAATAGTAGCAGGCGTGACTTGTTGGAAATCATTTACCGTAGGATTTGAAGGAATAAAATATTGTTTTTCTCTCATGGTGATATATTTCATCCCTGAAAAGGTACAATATTCGCACCAAATATGCGGTACAGCCATTTTCAGCCACTTTCAATGCCTCTTAGTATTCTTGGTTCTTGAGAACTGCCGCAAGGTGATATACGAGGGGCTATTTTTTTCAACCTCCAATAGCTCAGCGAAAACGCCATACAAGCGACAGGCGGCTATTGCGCATGTAGGGCAACAGCACGTCCTCCGCACTACACGCTCAAGTCATTTCGGACCTCAAGTTGTTGGTTTAAGGTAGTAACTAAGGTAGCTACCTCAATTGATTCTCCCGCCAAGTGTGTTCGCACTGCGGAGTGACAGCCAGAAAACTCGCCGAATGGCTTCAGCACTGACATGTCTTGACCTTAATGCCGATAAAAGAGAATTTATTTAATTCAATGTGGCTAGAGTGTGAAACAGTGGGAATCATTAGGTCCATTGCCATTCAAAACAAAAGAAGAGATATGCTGACTTCTGGAAGTGCTCTCATCTATGACAACGACCGTCACCCCAGCGCTGATGTAACCCAACTGCTCCTTGAGCAATTTCAATGGAACATTTTCCGTCACCTATCGTGTTATGCCGACCTAGTGCCGTCTTTACGTTAACCCATTAATGCCCAGAAGATTAAAAAAAAAAATTACTTTTTTTGCATTACATTGCATTTACATTATGATTAGACATCATATCTGATGCGGAAAAAAATGTTTTAAAAATCTCTAAAATTTGCATAGTACTTAATCCTATACGTATCTCAAGATACATCTGGGCACTTAAGGGGTCAAAAATGTACATTATCATTTAACTGTCTTGAAGCACGTTTTTGCCATATAATTCATTACTCATGCCTTCATAAGTAGTTTTTAATACATGAATTAGAATTATTATGCATCAAATAATATAATTATGAGTATTATTACGTGAACAATTTACATTTGATTTTGAAATTTTACAGCAGTGTTTCCCTGTATCCCAGTTTTTTATACCGTAGCCATCCCTGTACAACTGATGCATCCATTTTTTCTTTTCGGAAACAGAGTAACAAACAGGAGTTTTCATTTTATTATGTATGCTTTTAGTAATCATGGTATCTATGTATTTATCATTGTTATAAACTATTCGATTTAGCTAGAGTAGTCCCCCTTTTGATTTTTGAAATGCAGCTTTTTCTGGAAGGTTATATACACTATTGATTCTATTTTCACGAAATGTTCCAGTGCGACACAAGCTCCTTCTAGTCAACATTCTAAGCAGCTTTGCTGATATGAATAAGTTGTCAACAAATATGTTTGTACCTGGTAGTAATTTACAATCATCCACGAGTCCTAAACTACACCTCCTCCTTGACCAAGATCTGTTTTCTAAAGGTTGGCTGTAGTATGATAAAGGTTGACTTGATTCGGAAATACACCATAATTTTAACACAATTCTTACTCGTTTCCCTCTAATACATTGCTTGCAGCCATATCTACCATAGTAGGGGTTGAGCGATTCATCCACCAAACAGTATTCTCCAGCGCTTACAATTTTGAAAGTCTAGTACAAAACCTCAAACAAAGGTTGAAATTTACATAGCATATCCTTGCCATCACTCTCCCCATTATAATAATTATCTGCCAGATGCAGAAACCTTAAAATTTCTTCAAACCTGTCCCTTCTCATTGACTGAGAAACTATTTCGATGGTGCAGTCTGGAGATGACCTCCGATAGCGCCATCGACTAGGTAGACGGGGATAGCCTGAGGGTAGAAATATTCCAAATACTTTATAAATCTCTTCGATTTGTACGCACGAATAATGTACTAACATTTTTTACAACTGTTCATGACTTTTTGGAGCTTAAAAGAAACGTCCCTCTAAATTTGTACAAAATAAACCACACAGTGGAAAAAGCAAAGTTTTTATTTCTTCAACTCCTACGGAAGAATTTCATACAATAATGAAGACAGCGAATCATGCAAGGTCCATGCGGAAGGTCAAGGATTAGCTAGAAAGCTCCAATAATCACCTCCTCTGAAAATGCTCTTATATAGAAAATGGGGCCGATTACTTGATCCCGAAATCGCTGTTCACTCAAATAATTCGATCGAGACTAGGACGAGACGACAACAAAATATTCCCCATGGATCCAGTCTCCCGCAAGTTAAAAAGACGAAAACGCGATAGTAACCGCCTATTTTTCAGGATAAGGTTGTGTCACTAGAGCTTTGATTCATTTGTTCCTACCTATAGGGATAATATTTCAATTGCATACGGAAGGAATCACTTACGCGAGTGTAAACATCAACGATCCATGCGCGGGTATGAAGTAAGATACTTTTCCATTTTCCATACAAATATTTATTTAAAAATGAGTCAACATAAATGACTTTCCGAGCGAATGCTGCTGATAGAATATCCTCGGGTTTTGGTACCGGGTAAGGCTGTTTTGTGGCCAACGTTTCATGAGAAACCCCCCAAAGTCAGTCTTGGCCATGATAACGATGAGGGAGATCCTAATGGACACGTTTTCCTTTAGCAGCCTTGCCCGGTACCAGAACCCGAGGAGATTTTATCGATGAATAAACATGCATCACTAAACTGCAGCATTATCAGGAAAAACATCGAAGTTAACCATGACAGGTGAATAGTCATGTGATATTGCCATGGTTAACTTCGATGTTAGCCCAGCTGACATTGCATTCCACTGAATTGTTTTGGCTCTTTTTAAATAAATATTTATGCAGAAATGGGCAAAATATCTTTACTTTATACCCAAGATTGAACTTCCACAAACTATTAGCCTCCACCCGGAATCCATGATCCACGAATTTCATGATCCATACGAGGCTATTTGCAAGGCCAAGGATAAGCGGAGACGCGGTGATTCGTACGGCATGAGTTGGTGGCTGACCAGTAACTGGGGCGGGGCATGGGGTCACGTGCCTTGGGCGGCAAAATTTTGAAAGTTTTTTTCTAAGTTGTTTAATTTTTCTAATTAAATTCTCTAACAATAATTATTACTTCATAAATTTTTGAACAATAATGTGAATAAAGTTTCTTAATAGCAAATATACGGTGAGTAATTTCAAATACCGCATTTCAAAAAAACAGCTTATGGATGTATTAAATTTTAGTGGCAGGAGGAGGGACAAGGAGGGAGAGAGGGGAAGGTGGCAAACTGAGATTTGCTCCCCTGGCAAAACTCCTGTTGTAAGATACAAACAGCAAATAATCATATTAATATATTGAAAACACGTAAATATAAAGAGCCAGCTCTGGATATAGACGTGTAAACGTTGAAACCGGTTGAATGAATAAAATAATGTGGAAAAGTACTAAAGCTGTTTTTATCTATTACAATGAAAGTCCACAAGGTAAACCACGACCACCGAGGGTTAAAGTTTTCTATATTGTGGAGTGGTGGGGTTTGCTTTTGGCGAGCGCGTGGCCAAGTTTCTCTTCAATGGAGATTCGGCAAGGATGAGTGAAAGTTTTATGAACATCCTTACGTTCTTTCATCTTACGTTACCTTTCAAGATAGCAAGAGGGAAAATAAAGGTGGGTAAACTCGTCAAAAATCGATCTCATTCCTTTGTTGCCTCCCTGGTTGGTGGCGTCATCGACTTATTTGAGAAAGGTTGTCTCAGAGTCTTCCGTGGCGTCCAGAATTTGTGGATTTCTCCATTCTCCTGGTTATCGCCGCGTTTCGTTGTCAGAAGTGACGACAGTTTCGCCAGGATTCCACCAGGCGTCTTCAGGTCGAAGTGATAAGGGAGGCATCAGAGATCATCAAAACGCCAAACAATTTCACTAGAGAAGACAGATACAATATAACCAACGCCTGGAAGAGAGTGTTTAGAAATCCAACCAATCACGGTGCAGCAGCATAGGTAACCGGCCAACAACACCGCGGCCGCGAGGAGGGAGAGCTATATACACGCGGCAAAAGCACCAAAAGCACCACTTTGCCCTGAAGACGCCTGGTGGAATCCTGGTGTAACTGTCGTCACCTCCGACCATGAAACGCGGCGATAACCCGGAGAATGGAGAAATCCACAAATTATTTGAGAAAGGGTTCAAACTGTCAATTTTTAGTCACTTACACTTCGAAAATCCAGCGACGGATGGGGAGACAGAAAATCACGGGTATGTTAATGCTTCGAACTCAATAAAAATTACTTTAAAATGAAACAAGTGAAATATCCCATGGGTGGCAAAGCTCATTGTGAGAACGCATCTTATCATGGTGCATGTGAGCTTCATTTGCCTATGCAGTGGGAACAGAACGTAAGGATGTTCACCCAACTACTATTCATCCTTGCCGAATCTCCATTGAAGAGAAACTTGGCTACTCGCTCGCCAGAAGCAAACCCCACCACTCCACAATATAGAAAACTTTAGACCTACTTCATGTCCACCCCTTGGCATGACTTCTAGCATGAAGTAGCAGATGAAGTTGAGAGGGATTAGTAGCAGCTTCCGAGGGTTTCCCAAGTTTTCAAGTGCCGCAGCTAGTCCTATATTGCCCGGAAGAGCGCCTTTCGGATTGGAAGCCTCCCGCGGAGTTGCACCGAGAGAGAGGGATGAGTGGATGGTTAGGTAGCTACCGCTCCAATGCTTCACATCCCTTGTGAAGCACTTGCGCTCGCCATAAGTAGTACCAAGCGGAAATATCTCACGCAATTGTGCAAGGTGAGCATGCATTCGTACCACCATTAAAGAGTCATTTACTGTGTAAGGAATTAGATGAAAGGAGGGTATTTTGTCTCAAACTTGGCACAATAAAGACGCACTCTAATTTTTATTGTGTTTAATAATCGAAGTAAATAATTTTTTTAATTATAGTTTAGTAAAATTATTAAAAATTAATGTCCTCTATATATTTCATTTTATTCTCACAGGGGGATCGGGTTGGTAAGGTGGATAATGTTGACTTCCCACCCGGCGGACTCAGGTTCAAATCCCGGCGGAGGAAGAGAATTTTCAGAGACTGCCCGATCCCTGCTTGATTTTGTGTGGAGAATATTTCGAACGCAATACTCCGTCCGTCGGATGGAACGTTCAGCCGTGGTCCCCTTGGCGCCTTTCGTTAAGAGCAGCACAATGCCGACGTCGGGTTTCTCTTTATCTTTCTACCCCTACCACTTCACTCATCGCGGAAATTACCTCAGCTCTCGGTCGCCACATCCAAATACCATACCATACCTTCTTCTCGGATCTACTATTGTTCCTTGTTTTACGAAGAATATACATAATATCGTCAAGTAATAAAACATTTGGACTAACCCGCGTCTTGTGGCCTAAAAGTCAACGTTTCTTCCCCTCTGCCAAGGACCTTTTCAGGAATAATATTTGACAATAGTTCTAAACAACTGTCGTTAGTCCTGAAGAGGTCCCCGGCTGAGGGGAGGAAACATTTAGAACTTTTAAGCCACAAGACGCGGGTTAATCAAAATTTATGTTATTTGAGAACATATGTACCTCGTAAGCTTTAACAAATTCATTTAAAACATCAATAGAGAAAAAATCATCTCTGAATATGCATAGTACATTTATCCTCAATTTTTTAAATACTTTCATGCAAAGAAACAGCCTGACTTTACTAACAGATTGGAAAAACCTCATTGATAATCATGGTCGTCGTATCCTCAATGCAAATATAATTTCTCTGCACTATACGCTATTGATTTCAGCTATCAGTCCTACCTCATTAGCGTATCACTTTCTTTAAGCCTACTACCAATCAAGCTTTTCTGCAGTCAAGAATCTTTTCTCTTTTACCTTTTCATCGCATTTCTATTTTATATCTGAGGAAGTAGATGTTAACCGAAGGGTCACCCTCGTTCGTCATTAGTACCAGAAATTATATCCGGTCCGCCATTAGAAATTATATAAGAGAGATTTTTGCATTTCGGAAAGGTAGAGGAATTCGTTTTTTATTCCGATTAATTGAAAATAAATTCCAGGTAAAATTCAGTAGTAAAATAACTTCAATTAGTAATTTTTTTAGCATGCTGGTGCCCTTATATCCCCCTCCACACGTCTATTTATGCGACTTGCGGCGTAGAATCATACACTCGACGTGGCATTCGTTGTTGCAAGGTAGTAATGGAAAGAAGCGGCAGTATTTTATCAGAAGGTTCAGTTATAGCCGAGTTTTCGAGGGCAATATATATTGGATGGCAGAGAGTTTTACGGATTGATACTTCTGAAGGCAAGGGGGTTGGTACTCATGAAGAAATTTGGTATGAGGGTGCCCCTGCGGTTCCTATGAAGACTTCGGCGAGAACGAAATGGTTTAGCGACAGGTTACTTGGGATGAGAGCACTCTATGAGCCTGAGTGTCAGTTCCTCGATTGTACCTAAGTCCAGCAGCTTCTCTTGGCAGAATATTATATGTAAGGGGGGAGGTATGGGGGTGGTTGGGTGGGATGGCATAAAAGGAAGAGGGTGGCTTTCCTCCCACATTCAATGCCTGCTGCTTTGCGGTGTTGCCACGCTTCCAGAGTTCCGTATAAAGGGAAAGCGACTGAGAGAGCTTATTGAGCGGGGAGTTGGGCCGTGAAGACTGGGAAGAGGTTGGGGAGGGATGGGAGAATGTTATGGGCAGGGAAGTCTCCTCATCCTCAGAAGTTGAGATGCTATCCCGCGTTTCTCTAGCTACTACACCTTAAGAATTCATTCAAGGTAGGCCAAATACTGAGCAAGGTAACAACGGGTAATCATGCTCTGAAATTTAAAAAAATGGTAGTTATACTATGCAAAAAAGTTATAGAACCATGAAAATTAATTTGGTGTAAAAAAGAACTCAAACTACATACCTCTTCATAAATCTTACTTTATACGGTGTTAATCCCAACCTCCCAATGCTGTAGTAAAAAGAGTACCTCCATTCAATTTTTTTCGTTAATGCATTGTGGAATTGCGTACTGGAATACGATAGAAAGTTAAATGTTAGTGCAACTCGTACATATATTATTTCTTCTCCTCACAATTTCCAAATTTCCCACCTGTTTCGCCACCTGCGTTTCTATTTCTTCCATTGACTCAGATTTTCTCATAGAGTCTCCTTTCGTTTTTATTATTCCAGTGCCGCAAATGACGACGATTTAATGTTTATCTGGATATCAGGAATCTTATACGGCCCTAATGATTCGCTCTCTTTATGGCGGGAGGTGTGCGAAATTAATAGAATATTTTCAATAAATTATAACGTCTTGTGTAATGTTAAAGGAAGCATAAGAAATATTTTCTACCAATTTCATCACTAAAACCATACCTTTTCATTGTGATTCCACTTCCTTTAAAGCATTCTGTATTCAAAAGAATAATCCAAAAGCTGATTACAAAAAGGAAATGAAAACTGCGAAACAGGGTTTTCACATTACATGAGCAAACACATGCGTGAAGGAGAATTTCGTTTTAGAACGATATGACAGGGAGTTGGCACTAAGAGCGATTTTCATGCATTGGTGAAGCTTTGACGTCAAATTCATCGGGCTTGCGTATTCTTCTGTATATGTCAAATTCCGAATTCTCGAAGGGGCATTACTAATTGACGAAGTGGTTAATCAATGAAATTATCAACCACAATATTTCCAACAAAATCAAGCAACTTTCTTAGTTATACATTACTTTTGTTATTAATTAACTAGGGGATCATCGTTTAAAGAAAAGACGGAAGTAAAGTCGGATCTGTAGTGCATGGTGGGTGAGGAGAGGAAACTTCTAGAGGAGATAGATATAGAAATGTGGGTGTTATTGGTAAGAGTACATAGCAAGAAGAGGATGCTGTAAACAGATACAGTGAGAGTAATTTTGGGTAATCAAGGAAGGGATAGGAAAAGAACCAGGTTGAAGTACAGAATGAAAGGAGATAGGCCCAAAAGTAAATAATAGGAGACAATTTATCGCGAATTAGGGGACATACTGGATAGAGACACGATATGATCCGTATGAACCAATCTTTAGCGGTTGCCTAAAAAATATGTATTTTGATTTAAGTATATCTTTTATCAGAAATATATTCACAGGAAGAGAATTAACTGTTCCCCATAATTTCTTTTTAAAACAAATTTTTTAATTTTTCCATCCATCCTCCTATTTTACACGACGTGGTATCCGTAGTTTTAACAATTTACGTAATATTTTTTATGGCAATAATGCAGATTATTCGGGAACCTAAGTCTGAATGAAATATTTTTTACATTTTAAAAAGGTATTGCACTTTATTATAGGCATCTTAATCAGGAGAAATACTTATCAAATATAATAGTAGATAGAAGTCAATACCGATACAAAAAAATATGAAGTCATGGTATTCCAAAAATTAGAAATTGACAAATAGTATACAAAAATGTATCCCTTAAAGTAGATAGAAAGAGAAATAATGAAAACAATCATATCGAAAAGCAGTGTAATAATTTACTTTACGAGTCTTTCTTGAGGATCATTATCATTGAAAAGAGCAATCGAAAGGCTAAGTAAGCGAACCCGTGTACAATTTTGGGGGTTTCGCCAGCCCGCAACTTAAAAACTGTGTAATACCCGCCACGGTTTAGCACGAAATCACTTCGAATGTAGGTCAGATACCTGACTACTTAGCAGCGCACCTGCATCTATCGCAATTAATGAGGCATTCCGGAGCGTGCGAGGAGTTTTTCGCCATTATATGAGTCGGACTCTGTACCAAAAGGAGGATGAGATCAATATCATTAGGCAGCCGATCGACGACCACTCCAGTCCTCCGGATAAAAATTTTAAAATGCTCGGCGGGCCCATGTGTTGAAGGATATAACGCTTCTTTTTAATTGTGTCATCCATCCTCCCTCCGGTGACGCAAAAAATATAAACTAGTTACCAACTCGCACACAGGGGGACGTATGAACGTACGGCCGAATCAAAATTGATTAGTAGGCCTTGGACTCAGCGTGGAGTCCTCGTCATTCGATGAATTGCCTCACGTAATGAATAATTGAATTATCTTCGTACGCTTGATACAATTTTGCCTCCACGGAATTTTTTTGCACGAAGAAGGTTGTTCAGAGGGCGAATCTGGAGTTTGAATAAACTTTAACGACAGTGCTCTTACTATTTCAGAAGGTTGTTTTCTGGAATAGAATAAAGCCATCAGTTAGCTATCATAGGCATGTTGCAACAAAGTTATGGAGAAATAGGCTTAAAGTACAGAGACTTAGTGAAAAGAGGCTTAAATTCTATGAACAGTTTGTCCACGCCAAAAATAATGACCATAAAGTTGGCGTTTTTTCTGGGAAAGATGAGAGATATTTTTCAGAGAGGAATCTACTGCATTGCTATTCAGAGAATCTTGAACGTGCAGCTTTCATGTTCTTTATCTGAATCCTGTGTAATTATTTTATGTAATTGTAAGTATCAAAATACTTAAGGAGATACTTCAGCGTTTTATTGAAACAATTTTTAGAGAAAAAAACCTTCGCTAAAACAAGCGAAAATTTTACAGCATTATGATCTCAACTTCATAAAAATATCTTTGAGTTTCAGGGAACGTATTTGAATGCAATTCTTAACATGAATTCGATAGCAACTAATTTATCGAAACATTTTTCGGATTTGATGTGGGTATTACATTATTAGGAGTGCAGAATTGCTTGCGCCACTGAAACTTATTTAAACGCTCCTTAGATAAACATCGTTTTTTTAAAGAGCATGAGAGAAGAAGATTAAGAGAATTGCTTATTCATTGTGCATATAATTTAAAGCTAAAAGAAGCAGCATATGAACTAAACATTTCAGCTAAGTAGATTACAATTAGAGTGAATTTTGATCCTGCCTCGGTGAGAGCAAGCAAAATATTTTGTTCAACTCCACGAGTATATTTCGGCGTAAAAGTAAAGAAATACAATGGAATGGTAGCTTATTTATCACAGAGTTGGTTATTGATCAAAGGGTTCTGATTCAAAGCCCGAGTAATTCTTCCGCAAATCTCTACAAAGGAGGTTTTATAGGTGTGATTTGGCCCAGGGTAATTAGGATTTCGCCCTTCTACCCTGAATGCTAGCAATGGCCAACTCCAGGATGAGATCTACATTCATGTATATGAACCAACCTTCGTGGTGGATTACCGAATGACTATTATGTAGTGATAAGTTAGAAAGCTGTAACTGAATTCAATAAATAAAATATCGTTGAGAGAGCCAATATGAATATTACCCTATCTTAAGGTTAATAACTCGTTTCATCGTTCAAGAATCTCTTTTGCCACCGAAGAAGTGTGGGCGTTTATTCTGAAAATATCATTTTTCTATGGGTTTGCATTGAAAATCCAGCCTATTTACATTGTAAGAGAATCAGGCATAAATTTTTATCTTGAAATTTGCTTGTTATCCAATTTTAATATCCTAAACAATATATTTTTTCAGGTATCATTAAAAAAAACTTTCTGCATTTAGTGGTTAGCAACACGCCCCTATTCTCTTCGTGAGAAATTATCTGCATCGATCGAATTGGATGAGCGATTTGCATGTAGCAAATACCTAGCATTATTATCAATATCCTGATTCATAATAATCACCAATTTTATTCTAATCTATAAGAACATCAATCATTATTTGTGCTAGCTAATAACGCCATTTCCGTTGAATTTATTGAAATGTTAACTCTGGGATACATTTTGACCCGAATAAATATTAATGTAATCTGTAAATTCCCAGCAAAACTGCGTCAGATCCACGAGTTGGAAGTTAAACCGGATTTCCTCGATGGGAAAATTTCAATGCAGCGCTTCAAATGCCCTACACAATGAATATTATTCGCCGCGTGATTGGGAGTTTACAAGAACGCTCTTGGATATGGCATTCCGCTTGAATTCGAGAAAATATATTTTTTAATGATGAAGGAAAAATAAGTATAATGAGGAAATAGGACATGTCAACGTATTAACCAAGAATATTTAACGTTCAGTAAAATATTTAGTTGAAAAGCAGAAATATATATTTTTCAGTTGAACTTGGTGCATTGCTAGATTTAGGGCATTGCTAATGATCACGTACAAAATTTCCTCCATAGAGATAGTATTTGATGGAGAGAATATCCTGCTTACGCAATCACTAATCAAGGAAAGAAATTTTAGCTGATGTCGGAATACATTTATCAAGGATTATACAATTCATTATCAAATTGGAAATACCCAATATGAACACGTATTATTCGTTCACTAGTCAAGTAGCCAAATAGGAAATCAAATTTTCCTGTTCAAAAATAAAATGTTAAGCATTTACGAAAATACCAACTAATTAATATACTATCACTCATTTCGAAATTTCGAACAGGGAAAAAATTTTTTTACGTTATTATCCATTGAACTTAATTCCAAGAGAACCATGAAAATTCAATTTGGCTCTATTTTTTGTAATTGAACGTATTTTTTCATACACACAATGAGAGAGAAGAGAAACGTTCATACCTTAGTATATTCCTTTCGTCGTTAAAGTGGTTATCTATATATCACTGTTTAATTAATTTTTATTACGTATACGTAAAATGGAAAAGGGATTTTATTCTTATATTACACATTTTATAAATTTTTCTAACCGACGTTCTACAAAATATTTTATTTTACTTTGGGAAGTTACTCACAGTGTTGCCATTCTACGATTTGAATACTGCAATTCGCCAGTTTTTCCTTTCCTCGATTCATTTCCTTCTAGTCCCATATGTTCTTCATCCTCGTGCCCTTCTTTTACTGTTCCTTATCATGGAGTTGCTGTATATTTTTCCGATAACCAACAATAATCACAAAAAATGAGTAAAAAATTCAGTGAGCACAACCAATATTTTAAATGATCGTTCTTTAATAAACGTTCTTTAATAAAAGCTTGTTAATTTACCCAGAGCCAATTGGTTAATTTTTTATTGCCCAATTCCTAGTCGCATATTTTCACACACATGTGTGATGCGATGTAAAACAAATTAAACGTTGGAAATGAAAATATTAAGGCACAGCTAAATGTTTGCCGTTCATCTGAAAGTAATTATATTTGTAATATGCTTTACTTTCGGGCCGTCTGCATATTTATTGATATAGTTAAGCATTCATCAATTTTTTCTAATCCTTTCCATTCATGAATCCAGTTTAAACAATTTTTCTCATTTTGACGAAGCATATAGTAGTTTTAAATCAATCAAAGTATGGCTAGTACGTTTTGAAGTATAATGTGGATTTTATATATTCCAGAAGACAAATGTACGGGAAACCAATCTGGTTATATGCACTGTGTACATTTTTATATCTACCAACATTTAGAATTAATTTTTTAACAATACCGGGTCTAGCCACGGTGGAAACTTCACGGAGCCACCCGCAGAGGGGAAAGTCGCCGCCGGTAGCTTTGCTAGCTAAAGCAATCGACCGGAAATCAGGACACCCGGGTTCGAATCCCAGCCAAGGCAAATTATTTATTCCCTGTGGAATGTTCGAACAGTTTCAGAATAAAAATCCATACCACGCGTTCGTTATGCCCCAGCGAATCATTAGCATTGTTTAAACGATTTCCTTGAGAGGAGGCATCGCTCTTTCTCAATCGGTTGGTTTTCTCTACCCTCGGGTCCCATGACTCATTTAGAACTTACGACATTTTGCTGAATTTTTCAGGTACCTTAGAATGAGTAACATTCAGCATTCGAAGGTATTTACAAAATAAAATATTTTCCTCATAAAAAAAAACTTTAATTCAAAATTTAAGGTTAAGTTTAAAATTTTCTATTTTATTCGAACTGACAGTGGAATTTGGTCATGATTACCTTGATACCTTGATAAATTGTGCATTCCAGACATTTCATTCGTATCGGTAGTCAACTCGCGCATCGTCATCAGGGTATTTAGGTGATGAAAATTCGCAAATCAAGCATCGAAACGTCGGACATGGAAAAACTCAGCCGGTTGAAAACCTGAGAAGAATTCCTGCAACCCTTTCGTCGGCAAATCCTTCAATCCTATTTCACGATGTGACGTACGTGAACAACCCTCTTCGTGAATTCGGCCGGACAGTAACATGTGATCAGGAGGGAAGCATATTTTCTCCTAGATACACCGATAGAGGCTGCACACTTAGTTGAGATACATTTCTCCCCTAAGTAGGCACAAGCCGGGCGAAAAATTCGAATGTTCCATGACGGTAAATCCGGGCATTTGACGGAACGAGGGAGGGATAAAGCAAAGGGCATGAGTACGCTCACACTACTGAGTTTACTAAGGGCCAAAACATTCCTCGAGAGAGAATGAGTTGACCAACCAAGAGAGTTCAGAAAGGCCGGGCGAGATGGAAGTCCAGAGCAGGGAAAGTAAGGAACGGTAGGATTAACTGTGGAGGGAATCGCCCTGGAAAAGAATGGGTGGCAGGCGTGGGTAGCGAGAGAGTGAGTGGAGAAGAGGGCTGTGAAAAGACAGGTGAAGTTGAGAGGTAGCGCTGAGGTGGAGGGCGGACAGCAGGGAAGTAAGGCGAAAAATAACAAGGGAAATGGAGAGAGAGAAGCCTTTGTTGAGGGCAGCATATTATTCGTCCATGGACCGTAGGACTCACCAACTGAATATCCATGAATTCGCAAGCACCGAGAACACAATAGGTGGAAAGACATTTGCCTTGACCACCTGGAGGGTGGACCTAAAAATCACGGCAGGTGGCCTTCTTTATCACGAGTCTCTGTCATGTCAGAAAAGTCACGTGAGTTCACATTAAAAGTTAATCTGGAAGGATTATAGTCATCACCATCAGGCATTCATCTAATGATATCATGCATATTCTTTCATAAGAGGAAAACTACCTTATAACGACCGCGATAAGAATTTTAATTACTTATTATACATTTCGTAAGGCACGCCATGCTAAGAGTTGATAATAGCGTACCATTCTCCATTACACTTCATGAAATCATTCCATGACTTATTATAATGAAAGGAAGTATTTGACGAATACAAGGTAGACTCCTTTAAGTTATTAATGCAGTGAGTACTTTGCGATAAATAACGACTAAACGGGTTCAGTGACTTACTATGTTTGCATAAAAATATATCTCCTTTGGCCTGGAATTTAACAAGGATGCCTACAATTTATACCTCATTATAAGCTTCCAAGGTGGCTAGTGCTACTCCAAACTGATCTCCTCGAGGGTAATTCATAGTCGTCTCTTTCAACAGACGTGTCACAGCTTTATTTGCCTCTTTCCCTTCACAAGGGAGTTTTGACAATTTCGTAAGAGTCCACGCCGCCTAAAATGAATGTCTCACATGCCTTTCGCTCGACCATTATTTTTTGGTGACGGATTACTTGCTTATCTATGCTGCCATATTGAAAATTTCAGGGAATAGCAAAGCACTTCCATCATTTGCCTTTTTTTCAAATTTGGAAATTTACCATTTAACATTTAATTTTTTCTCGCGTACAAATTTTTATGTATTTTTAGATACAGTCAACTTTTGTACCGGGTCTATTTTTATAACCTTGGAAATTACAAGACAAAACCATAAGTTTTACGGGAGTAATCTGTATTCAAAACTATCTAGTAGAGAGGATATTGTAAATCTCCTCATATATACTTTAAATGCGAGCGGTCAATTACTTTTTTGAAGTTTCCCTAAATTATTATCTACCCAGTGAAACCTTTTCATCACACAAAGAATATTTGCGCGGTGAGGTTTAAAAGGGTACAAAAACAACTTTTTGCAAATCTTGTATTTTTACATTCTTCATGTTTGGATAACTTGATTTTGAATTCATAAATATTTCGTTTCATTGTTCTCATGAACACATGTAGGAGCGCATTATTTGAAGGTAACTTATATTCAGATTTATTCGTAGATGCTACCTAGAGCATCCTCTATAAGTTTGAACGAAAACTTCGTCGTTTTTTGTGAGTGTTGGTTTAAGTGATAAAAAAATTATTAGCATTAAATAACATGATTGTGTTCCACAGTATCTCACCTCCTTACTTTGAATTAATTCTCTCTTACCGTGGCATCCGAAGAATAAAAAAAATTAGATGTTAGGGGGGGATATGAGAGGAGTAGAAATTCCTTCAGCATCGGAGGAAAAGCGAATGGAGACGCATAAGAAAGGTGATATGGGAGAGGAGAAGTTTTGTGCTGCGGAAAGGGCTTTTTCAAACCGAACGAATTCGAGTCTTTCTTGGGGAGGGCTGGCCGCAATAGGTCACAGGGTGTGAAGGGGGACATCCATCACTCACTCCAAAGGGTGAAACGCAAAGGGGAAGGAGGAAGATGAGTGGGGTTGGACTTCGAGAAGCCTTAGACCTGACGAACGGTCGAGGAAGCAACTGTTTCCGCCCCTTCCAAAAATTCACTTTCCTTCGAGAGTCCACACGAGGGAACCTTCGGGCATCCTTACTGGGGTAGCTACCCTGAACGCCACCTAGCGTCGAACCGCGCAACCAACTCCTACACCCCTCGTCTCCCCCTGCCTCCGAAGAGACATTTGCCGTGTTCACAATGTATGTTGCAACGAAACACAAAGTATATAAGGGCGCAGGATCAAAACTAGGCGGAGGGGGATAGCCATGGTTGCCCAAGTTATAGGTAAGATTTAAGCATGGAAAAGGTGAATGATACCAACATTTTAAGGAAACTGTGACAGCTCCTTATTAGTTTTTAAAATTATGTGCTCGAAAAAATATTGTTTTCCTTTTCTTTAAAGACATTTGCGATTTTTGCTTCTAGGGAGGGGGGCAGCTGCCCCCTCCTGCCCCTCGCTGGGTACGCCCATGAAAGTATATGTAATTTTCATTGACATTCCTAAAAGGCTATCTTTCTACTCCACTTCAACGACTGAGAGCCATAACCTACTCAATCCTGGGACATATCTATTGTTATTTTTGGCCTGAATTTAATGTTTTATCGATAATTAGACGTTACCACACGACATTTGCAATTTCTGTGAATCATGCTTCTGTATGATGATGTCATAGGTCACAAAGCACTGACCTAGTGTAAATTTGTAAGTTGTAGTTGTAAACGACATTTCATTTAGACAAGCGTGGAAAAATTTTAACGCTAATGTATAGTATGCAATACACCAGGACCGATGAGGTTAAAAAAATGAGTTTTTCGTATTATTATGCCCGACAATTGTGTTTAAAAATCCTCACTGTCACACAGGCTACACTGAAATCATCGCCTAAGAACCGAAAAAATGTTGATTACTCTTACCATGTATTAGTCATTTTTGACAAAAAACTAGTACATTGTTTAACCTATCTATACATCATGATTTAAAAATATTAGATCACCTCATATGGTTACTTTATGAGTTTTCAGCATGTAAATGATGGAATTGAAGTCAATTTGCGGCAGTTACTTGGAATTGGCGCTACCAGCTCCTACAAAAGCAGAAAATTGTTAAATTTTAAAAATTTTGGGTTGAATTCATGATCTCTTTTCTTTTATTTTGATTTTTGATGTCGATTAATACCGTAAATGATAGCAAATCATTTTATTTTAGATAAAATGCGCAAAATATATTTGTTTTGAACCTCCCATTCGTGAACACTTATCCGTTAAGGATCTCAAAAACTCGGTGGAATCCATTACGCGCTCAAAGTAATGGCCAAAATTTTCCATCTATAATTGCATCACAACAATACTGAACACTGGCATTAATATATAAGACAACGATAAAGAACTCACATACGCAGATTTGAGGATTGCCAAAAAGTCATTCTTACCCAAGAACATACTGAATAATTTTAGTGAACCTTTGACAATATTATGCAACGATTTGGGAAACCGTGAAGGTCTGCGGTCTCTTTACGCTGAGGTTGTGAACCTTCATAACGACCCTGATCACATCTGAGCAATATATGTAGTATGCCTACCAATGGCCAGCCGATTGACAGGAAGGTAAATTAATTTACAATGAAAATAAATTTCTTTTAGAAAACAATAAGAACTGTAATGCGCCGCGGATTGCAGTGGTAGGAAAATTGGGGAAAAATAGATTTTTAACGAATTTTACCTGGTACAGAAAAAGAAAAATGTGCTCGTGACAGTACCAATCGCTATAAAAGGAAAAGAATCGATTTACAAATAAAAATTTCACGTTGATAAGTAGCAGAGGTGGCAAAGAGAAACTCTATTGCAAGAGTATTTAGTATTATTAAATTAATTAGTCTATGGTTGAACACAACAAAAGTAAAGTAAGATATGCTGCTTTCCCGGAAATTACATGGTTGAAAAAGGCTATTCGGGCTACATGAAAACGTCGAAACGTAGGCAAAATGGAGAGAGACCACCCGGCTGGAAGCCCGAATAGCCTTTTTCGGACAACTAAATTAAGTTTGGACCAAGGTAAAAATTAAGGTACCTATCTGATCAATCAACTTCAACGAAAGGACATTGAAATGTTATGCGTGTTCTATTGTATACAGAAATCTTTTGACACTTCCTTTTGGCTTCGATGAGACGCAGTTTTTAAGATAATGAAATTGTGGATGATTCGAATAAGTTACTCAACCTTTTGACATGAGCCCTTTTGGAAAACTGGTGCACGGCTAATACTGACAAATATGGAGATGGGCCATAAAATATAAGGCGGACTCGTATTCATCTACTCCTTCTCCAACTTAAGCCTCATTCATTCCAACCCTCTTCAGTTTAGTGCAGGATACTGGCGGGACCCAAAGAGTGTCCCCTTATCTCGATTTACTTCCAAGCGATATATGAATGCGTCAACTCTCAACGCAGTTTGAGAGTTTTAAAGCGTTTGAAGAGGGGCGTGTTGTAAAGAGTTGGGATAAAATATATCCGAACGCTCACTATTTTAGACGTCCGGAGAAAAACACTCCTCGCGTTCAAGCGCCCCAACCTGGTGGGACAAGAAAAGAACCACTCATGCAGCCCACCCAGCAAGCTCTGGGAAAGATTTTTGGCCCCTAGACATCACACAGCAACTCAATCCCAAACGCTCTCCCACACTCCAAACGACGAATGACATGAAACAGCCCCACGCGGACCGCATAAAACTGACAAAGTGACCGGAGGGTGATAAAATACCTACTTTCGTCCTTGCCTCACAGGGTCGTGGCAGGAAACCCTGCCCCAAAAGCAATCCTTCTTCTCCCAGGGTAACAGGGGCCGGTCCCTGCCGTTTCGGCCCACGCGTGCATCGGTCCACGCACCGTAACTTGGGGCTTCATCGTGGTTGCGTGAGTTGGGTGGGAGGGGTCGGGTCGGGATAACAGAGTTACGGTGAAGAAGGTGGGAGTCGAGAAGTTCCGGAGACCCAGAATACGGTTCTATGGTATGTACTTTGTGATGCGTTACCAGGGTAGCTCACGCGATATTACTTCGTGATGGAGTGAGGTTATTTCTGTTTATGTTGTGAGATGAGTCAGTTCGCATTTTCATGATAGTGACGGTAATGTTACGTGATTAAGAGGGAGTCGACCATACATCATTGTAAGTATA
The DNA here is from genome assembly GCF_921293095.1 of Ischnura elegans. NCBI lineage: Eukaryota > Metazoa > Arthropoda > Insecta > Odonata > Coenagrionidae > Ischnura > Ischnura elegans. The sequence continues at coordinate 60,413,194 of NC_060252.1, forward strand.
ATCCAATTGACATCCCTATTATTTAATGATGATAAAAGTCTTAGAGTATAGGTATGACAATGATATGCAAAACTGTTTGACTACGTTTCGATATATTTCTTATTTATTTTTCATGGATTTGGTCAGTAAAGAAATTATTGCAAATAAACCCTGAAGAATATATAAAAGATATTATCAAAACGTTAGCAAACGATTTTACATGTCATTCTCAGACCTATACTCCAAGACGTCAATCATTATTAAGCAATTGAGGCAAAGGGAAAGAAATCGATTTATCCCAATTATTATTACTACAAATACGTGATACCAAGAGAAACATTTTAGAGCTCAACATTTATGGTTAAATTGAAATAACTGTTACAAATTCACTTTTGACTTTAGTAAGGGCTCAAATTTGGAGTTTTGCTGATGATTTTGAGTTTCTCTGATAATTCCTTGAGGTTAGAAATCAAGCCCCCGAGAATTTTTTTCAGACACTCCTATATATTTGGATTTGTAACAGTTTTTTCACGTAAATTATTACCATGATATTAGTGGTTAATCATATGCCTAATAAAATTTTTTGTTCATGCAATAACTGAGACATACCCTGCTTGGTTGACCAAGATAAATAGTTGTTTGAATGTGTCTTGCAATCAATGACTCTGATGTTGGACGGGAAATTGTTTTCAGCAACAAATCGCCTAGCCCTCATTATTTAATAATATTCCAAAAGTTTACCTGCCACTATAAAAACTTGTGACTTCAACAGATATCCACGATTAGGTGAAAGAAAAGGCGTACTAAGAAGAAACACTAGTGATTTGATTCGCAAAGCAAATGACATCAATAGCCTTTCGAGTCCGTTCCAGCAAATTATTTAATAATATTCCAAGGGGTTCATAAATTCCAAGATTTGCCCTAGATTACTACAGGAAAAAAAATAAAACAATAGAGCAAAACAAATATTTACACAATATGCTTTTAATCTAGTCTATGATCGGTATTGCAGTAAACATGGACGATAAAAATCATGCGAAAACAGCAGATAATAACAGAATACTGAATACGGTGAAATACTCCTGATTTTCGATACTTTGCTTACCATAGGTTAGTTAAAATAAAATGTATCGACAGCATGGGTAATGAATGAGGAAGTTCTTAGAAGTTAAAAGAATACGAGAGAAGTCTCCAGAAAATGCTGAGAAGAAAGCGAGGCAACCTAATAGACCTGTTCGTGAAACATAACAGTGTGGTGAAGACAATCCCCGGAGAAACGGGTACGTCATAAGCAGCCATGAAATACTTCGTTTGAGATGCATATGATAAATTGTTTAAAAGAAAAGAAACGCGTAAATAAATATTAGGGATGAAAATCTATGAAAGAATTGAATGGACAGGCACAAAAAACCAATCTTAAAATATTTAAACAATGATAATGACAATGATCACCTGTAGACAAAATGATAAACGATCCTATTACCCTATTAATTGAACATATTTATATCCCTTCATTTTTATAACGCGTGCGCACAATTTATGACTACTCTCTGAATTTAAATTTGCGAGTCTTTTCTTCGCACTTTCACTCTACGTTTTTTCGGTCGGACCTGGTTTATATTCATCCATTCGAACATTGCGATTATTCGAAACCCCCAAAACCGGAATATCTTCATTTCAAATGTAATTATTTTTTCGGTTAACAAATTTGGGGAATAAACACGGTGCCTTCTTTATTCAGCTAATTGTTTCAATTGTTTCTTCTCTGAACAATTTCTAAACAACAACAATTGTTTCTTCTCTGAACCTTTATATGACCGATTAATGAATGTTGAACTAATCTAAATAAAATAATACAAGAGCACTCAGAAGCAATCGGCTGGAATTCAATTGTTAAATTACTGTAGATCATTATCGGAAACATATTTCAGCGGTTTCCTCAAGAACAAATAGTCTTATTAATCAGTTGTTCACACTGTAATGCTACCCATGCCCGAAGATAGCAGCCTTCTCACATAATGTGCCTTTGTTCCGCTTCAAATACGGCAATTTTTCTCAATTACCTCAATTTTCTCAACTGTGAGTTGGGGCGCATTTATCGGAAATTTATACACACGTGCCCACTCAAGCGAAATCCAGCTAACTGAGGCGTCAATACCAACTCGTATATCGTTTATCTGAACCTTTATATGACCGATTAATGAATGTTGAACTAATCTAAATAAAATAATACAAGAGCACTCAGAAGCAATCGGCTGGAATTCAATTGTTAAATTACTGTAGATCATTATCGGAAACATATTTCAGCGGTTTCCTCAAGAACAAATAGTCTTATTAATCAGTTTTTCAGGCGAGTGTAGAAACATTCGTAGTGATTACATGAAAACATATATGACGTAAAATTATTCAATACATGTTTTATTCCATATATTCTAAAACAAAGTCCCTGCGGGAATGTTTCAAGTAAATCATGGCGTACCATAGAAAAGTGGTCTTGGCCTTCATTAAAGTACGTTTAAATGACTAAATTCTCATAAAAATTCAATCTCTGCGCTAATCGATGAGGCAAAACAGTATTTACGGTCATAATAGAATTTATGAAGATTAATGCTTACCTCTGAAGACTGAAGTACTTTTTATAGACCATTTTTACGACACAAATACTGGATATATAAGGTCGTTAGATTAAGCTAACTGTGAGATACGTTCTTTATTACACAAATCGTTTGTATTTCCTGTTCTCTAACAGTAAATATTGTTTCTCAAGAGTCTAGAAATGGTGACAAATCATCAATTTTGTTGCATCTACTTTACTTTCAGGGTCTGTATATTTATTATATAATAATTCTATGGAATAAGCTTATATATATCGTTGGAACAGCTAAATTCACTTACAGATTTGCTTTATTTTCTCATCAAGTGAGACTAATAAAATAACTCATAAAATCAAATTTAAATAACATATTATGCACGGTTCCAAATAGATATCTTCATCGTTGAACAGACTTTTGCATCCATGGGTCTGATGCCGCGGGATAGGATAGAATTTCAGTGTTTATTTCCAACGGGCACAGCGAAGCCATCAGATGGTTAACCTAGTATATTGAAAAAGTTCCTTTATACCCTTCTAAAACTTGCCCAATACCCGTAAAAATTCCAAGAATGGCAATTACGAAGCTTTGTTGCTAGAGGAAACTTCTGAGGCTATTTTCCGAAGCGCATTTTTTGCCCGAGAAAAGTTCTAGCACTTGCTTTGTATTTCATGAGTTTCATGCTTGACTTTGCAATACTTTAAAAGTAGAATTTTCACCAATTCCTTCCCTTAATGCTACCATTGCCGTGCCTTTAATCAACGTTATGGTTATTTCTGGTATGCTTCCTTTAACAACCATTTATACTGACTTAGTGTCCTAATTAGTCTCGGATCCATTATATTGGAATCATATATTCGCAACCTTAATTTATGTAAAATATATTGTAAATGCGGAAATGGAGTAGCCATTCGCACGGAAAAAGTCGTGGTGCCCATCTACCTAACTTAAGAAGATTGAATTTTTGGTAATTTTATAACCACTCTTTCGTATGCATCAAAACATCTGTTACTCATTGGCTACGAAAATGCATTGAATGTGAGAAGATATCTGTAATAGAACGCTTGAATGCTGAAATCTGAGTCTTGGAATCGCTTTGCTCCACATCTCATCACAGCAACCTTTTCTTCTTACCCTTATAAACGAACATCATATTGGCTCTTAACATTGCATGGACACCACCTTAGCTGAACTGATATTGTTACCTACTGCTGTGTCCGTCGAAAAAATATACTAATTGAAATAATTGGTGCTATAAACTAATGCAATACACTAATGTGAGGATGGTAATTTAAAAAAAATGGCTTATACCCTCTCTTTTGGCAGTCTAACCTCACTCTTTTATAATGAAGGGCTAAATATAACCTGAAGTGAAAATAGATGTAAAAGTGGGGGAAGGGAGGCATGATATCAATATCATATAGAAAGGACCAGAGACTAGGATAAGCAGAATCTTAAATTTACCTTGGAAATCCGAAATTTTTCATGAAACCTCAAAGAAAATACAATATTCAGGTAAATAAAGTTAAGACAAAACAAAAGAAAAAGATACCATTAGTAAAATATACTTTACCCTCAGGATGAGATCTACCACATTATTTGCCTGAGGCGTATTCCTTTATGATACTTGTACCAGCAAGAAAAAAAATTAAGTATCTCTAAAGCTTATAAATTTGGTCTCGCAGAAGGATTATAAAAGTAAGATGGGTGGACAAGGCGAGGAATGACCAAGTTTTGGATAGCATTGATGAGAAAAGATCAGTCATGAATGTAGTAAGAAGGGAGGGAAACTGGGAGGGGTGTGTAATGAGACTGCCTCGTGAGTTAAATGAAGGAAAGAAAATTGAAAGAAAAACGAAGAAAGGAAGAAAATACTTAGAAATATTTTATGGATTTGAGTGAGAGCACGGGTAAACTATAGGTTTCCAATATCGGCGAAAAGTAAGGAAGTTTGGAGATTTTTGACCTTAGAAGGGCACACAGAAACACCTAATAAGTCAGTAAAAATAAAATGATGGAACATACGGGTGGGTGTTTATTCTAATTTTCCATGGGACGCAGCACATATTTCTGGACATAAAGGAGGTGCAAGAAAGAACTCGGGAAAAACAAATGTTTACACGTTCCGACCCGATCACCCGACACGACCGAACTCCTCGCCAATCCCAGTTGGGGCCAGCTCTACAGACGTCTAACTCCAAACCAATCCACCCGAGCCGTCCAACTTACCAAATATTCCTCAGTACGTAACGTTATCGCGTGAAATGCTGTTGGTTTCGGCTTTTGCAGGCAATGGCTCCGCAATTTTCAAAAAATGAAAAAAATGGGTTTGGCTTAAGCCAAGAAAGTTCTCGTTGATTACATAAAAAAAGATGAGTACCGTCGAAGAAGTGGCTGCTTTAAATTTCACCTACATGAATTTACTTCGAGAATTGGATGAAAATGATTTCCAAAATTATTTGAAGATGGATGAAGCGTGTTTAATGGAGTTTCTTGGCAATATTAAACCTCAAATTGATTGCAAAAATAGTCGATAACGGTACAGATGTTGCGACGCAAAAAAAGTTGGGGCAAGGCGGTCGGCGGTTGGATGGTCTGACAGGACCAACTGCCCGACCGTCGGGTTCGACTGTTTTCGTCGGGCAACAGGCTTACACATCCTCCAACCGTCGCGTCGGTGCCAACGTAGTTGGTCCCGAAAGTTGGATGGTTTGGTCGTAACGTGTGTAGCACCTGCGAAGGAGTGAAGACAGATTGTGAGGAAGAGGGGAAAGATTGGTGGAGGAGAAATGGTTGATATTTTTTTGGGAAGGTGCTTTTGTGGGCACGGTTCATTCCTGGAGGAGTCAATAGGGAAGCAATCGCGTCCATTGTAGGCATGTTGGTGGGCATGAGCGTTTTGAAGGTGGCCTTAGGAGAAAAATTAGGTGAATATCAAATAAGGAAAGACGACTGATAGGGAAAGGAATGACAGGAAAATGAGAAATTAGGGAGCGTCTCCGCGGTATGGATCTTTTACATAAGGCTTCGGAACAAGAGAGGAGGTCGGAGAAAGATCATGTGAACGGGTTGCAACGATATAAACACGTTTGGTTCAAAAGAGAATTATAAATATAACTTCTTCTTGCCCTAGGATGGGCTTAAAAACCATAAGATAGTAAAATATAAATATAAAAAGATGGAATGGTTTACTCTAATTTTATATTTGGGGCAGCCCATCTTTCTCGATAGAGGAGAGGCATAAGAATGACTTATGAAAGTGGATAGTATGCGTAATATTGATTCAAGGAAAGTAGAACAGGAAAGAAGGCTCCTGAAAACCTAAGGAAGATGATGGGTTAACTTGATCCGCTACATAATTAAACGCGATGGTCGAATGAAAACGACCATTGAAGGACGAGTGAAAGGGAATAACGTTTAAGGGAGCCCTAAGGCATAGATATATGGATCATGTGCTGAAAGATTCAAAAGAGAATAATTTTGTTCGTGCCTAAATATTAGCCGATAGGAGACTATAGTGAGGAACTCCGTCATGGAAATCCTCGAATTGCTGCCCCAGAATGATGGTGAAGTTTTGTATACTGTATTGGGAAAAATATGCATAAAAGAATGCGTTTTGAATCAAAAAATAAGGTGCGGAAAATATACCTCAATTCGAAAAATCATAACTACCTCAGATTGAGCCTAGGAAGCAGCACGATCAGCAAAGAATAAGTATGCCGTTCACTTTCAAACAAATATTGCCATAAACAAATTGCGCTGGCCTAAATTGGCTGGCAATTAGCGCTAAAGACGAAGGGAATGAAAGAATTGTGATCAATGAAAATATCTCTGTCTGTTATCCCTTTTACGTAATATTTATAATATATATTTATAATAATTTGCTTTTTCATAGCGGTGGGGTGATACAAATTATATTCCTAGTTAACCTTTATGAAAACTTAAACGTGCATTAAAAACATATGGGTCATTCCACGCCAACTCGGAATGGAATTGACCCCTGACTTCTTACACTCTGAAACACACATGAAAAATCCTTTATTACCTACTCAAATATAAAATATCTTTTGAAGCGTTTATTCTGTAGTAAAATATACGTCAATAACGGGAATTTTCTAACTGACGCATAACGGTTGATCGTGAACTGGAAATATTCGACGGCAACACTTTTGGGAAGGAATAGATGTAAAAAGATATTAGTCGATAAAATTATTAGATAGCGATAGATTATAAAGAGGACTCACTTTTTACTGAATTCTTTGATGAATGTGCACATTAAGCCAAAAAAATGGATTTTATAACCAATTATCGAAAAATTTTCATAAATAAATAAAAACTTAATTTTTTAAATATTTGCCATTTTAAACCTTTTATTATTTATGTTTTGAATCATATAATAATAGAGTAGGAAATTTATTTATTTGATAGCTCAAGACTGCCTTTCTAAGATTATGGTGAAGTTAGAGTACGAAGGAACTATTTACGGATTCTACATCGTGTTAAACTATCCATTGCCGACGTATCTTATGATGATACACCCTCAAATCGATGCGCGCGTTGTGAATCGAAACGTCGGCCACGGATAATTTGAACTAATAGAAAACTCGAAAAGAATACCTTCAACTTTCTCGTCAGGAAATCCTTAGATATTATACCAAGTGCAAGTATGTCACACACAACCTAACATAAATCACCTATCCACCATCGTAGGTCATCGTATCCCAATTTTGCGTGTGGGAAAAACGAAGTCCATAGAAATATAAACTACGAGTAGGAAATGAGAACCAGTAGGTGCGTATCATGACCATCTTTCATCGCATCCCTTCAATATTTTTTTCCATTCTCATCCCTCCACCGACGCATAAACAATTCCCGGCCGAAACCGTTGGCCGCGAGAAGGAATGAACACCACCGCTTTGTGTTATCCACTTGGGCGCCGATGGATTGAGATGTGCATTCGTAAAAGGCCATGTGAGTTGGGAGAGAAGGAAACGGATGAATAGACCGAGTATTCGATGCGTTTTGTGTTCCCATTGAGACGAAACAGATTACGATCGGCCCAATTGTCCCTATAGTCCTCTCCTCACCCTTAAGTTCCACGACCATTCCGTAGCCTCGCACCCTATGCCTCAGCCTCTACTTCAAAAACTATACCACTCATCCATGGCTCTTTATCGCTTCCTGGTAGGCCTCGCGCTAAGAGTTCTTTCCCACTCCCTTCATCTCTGACTCAATTGGCCTCCTCAGTCTCCACGTGCGGCACCACACGTGTGCATTTCTGGGCCGGGTATGACTCTTTATGCCATAATAAGCCCATTTATGGCTCTTAGCACAGGAGTTCGTGCTCTTTTGGAATGCCTGCATGAGGAGATTCGAAGTGCGCCCACGGATAAGCACAAATGCCTGCTTCCATGAAAATAGTTAACGGTACCAGAACCTAGAAATCCTTCTTTGAACTTTATCATCATTATCGTTGGTTAAACATAAGTAGATTGTTCAAGGAAATGATCGCAGACTAGCCAGTGGCGTACTCATACATAGTTATTTACACTTACACAACCTTTGAGACACATATGTCCTTCTCTATGCCATTCGCATCTTGCATTGTGCTCTATTTCGCGCAATTAATGCTTTGAGATTAAATATGGAGGAGACAGAAGGTATGAATAGAGAGAGTACTTGACCCCTACATGTCAGTCCTTATGTTTAAGGCAGTGTTAGAGGGTAGAATAATGGGTAAACGAGGGAGAGGAAGGAAAAGAATAGGATTTTTAGATAGAATGAAAGGGTGTCGGTCTTATTATGAATTGAAGAAGTTAGTCCTAGACGAGAAGGGAGACTGCCAGATTACTTCTTAAATACTCCATGCAAACCTACCTTAATCGGTCGGATACTTAAATAACCACGCAATTAAAACTAGCACTTATCGCCTTCAGGCCAACCTTGTAACGATATCTCATTTTCACCCAAAAATTTCATTCCACTTGTTCTATGCCTTACACTCGTTTTTCCGCTATCTCTTGAGTCAGGTTAACAATGAAAGCCTATTGTGGCCAGCAAAATAATACATATTCAGAGGGATACGATTTTTTCCGGTAGGAAATAATAAATTTTTTGACCAACCAAAAGTGCATATATAATCGTGAATGATTCTTCACTCCACCCTTGACAAACTTCTAAAGCGGTATTGAGGTAAACAAAAATTATGTAAACAAGGAAACATGAACATTTCTCTGCATGTGAAAAACATATTTCTTCATTTCAATGCATTTTAATGTCAAAAAAGGCTACGCTCCTTTAATTTAATGATCAATTCCCATAAAAATTCCTCCGATCACTAACCTGCTTTTATGATTGGCGTGCTTTTCTAATGAGTTTACCTATATCGTCGATATTTAACTATCATATATTAAGTCATAATTCTGGTTAAAGCAAGAAGTAAATTTTAAGCCGCTCCTAAGGGAGAACGAATAAAATATAGGAGTCATGTAAAAGGAATAAATGGTCGCAAAAGAGTAGAGATGAGAAAGCACTATTGAAACATTTTCCTCAGGGCGGGTAAAGGCTAGCATTCAGGAAATGAAGGATGATATGTAAATATCACATCAAAGCTTGGATAAGAGTGTTCTAGGGGCAAGAAGAGGGCTTTGAATTATTCATTTTATTACCCCTGTATTGCCTACATTCGGAGTCCTATCCTAGATGAATTAGAGCCACATGTTACGTCCATGATGCATGCGATAGTCAGTTATGGAGGGGCCCTTTCACACTTCAGGAACACCCAAACTATATTTACTATAAGAATCGGCTCATATCTCTTAGATACGAGATAAGGTACACATATATACCTACCTCCAGGTCTGTCAGGCACCAAAAAAAGACAGTATTTTTACAAACGGAATTCTGTAAGAATTCTTATTTACCTAGAATAATAAAGGAATAGAAATAAAGAATAAGCCACCTCCGAAAGTGTAATCTCACACGACGGTATTGAAATACTTAATATTTGGAACTTTCCATGATTATTAAATTTTATCGTGATATTAAGTTTAAATAATAAAGTAAAAAAATAAGGATTAGATGTATCTTGATCATCTTCAAGGTTATAGAAGTAACAATTATGTATTAAAATTGAAACCTAGGTCGCAATAAATTTTATAATCGTGGAAAATTGGAAATGTTTACTTCAGTATGAAAAAAATCCATTCTTTAACGCGTTTATTTCTTACACGGTGGGTTAAAATCTGTTTTCCTGCTCGTGGATGATTGCATAAGTAAATATAAAATTCGGTTTTGGAGATAAAAACAAGAACCGTGCGCATTTGTATTTCCTGTCCACGGATATATTCATGAACTCACTGATTTTTCCAATTTTCTTCAAAAGTAGCATGGGACCAAACCTCATCCCCTCAAGGTTTCCATTTATCCCTGTCCGAAACTTTTCCCTTCTACAAACCCATGCCGGGCCGTGACACAAAGAGTTCCTTCACCCTAAACCCTTCGCCCACTTGGCCCTAATCGTTCGGCCCTTCACATTGTGGTACAAAAGGATAGCGGGGAGTGGCACGATTGATCGCCCGACCACGAGCATAAATAGGGGTCATCGGGGGTGTAGGGGGGGGGGGGGCAACCATAAAAAGGGTCCGAGAGGACCCGAAGACTTTCGGCAATAATAATAATAATAATAAAACGCAGGCTTTTATAAAGGGACCCCAAGTGACCCCTCGCCCCAAGAGTTGCCACAAGAGCTTCGGGATCCTAATGAGTGTATCGCGTGGTGAGTTCGGATGGACCATTGTGGAAATTGTTCACGGTGATCTCGGCATTCGAGTATTCGCAAGGGAGTTTAGGGCTGCGTATTATCTGGATATATTAATCCAAAGCTAAAACTCGACACGCAACGCCGTTCATGTAAAGGGCAAAGGTTGCGATGGTGCCCTACGAGTGCGTACACGGAAACAATTGATTAAAAAAGAACAAATAATTTTCATTACGCTTGCGTTGCTTGTCAGTCATGCAGAAATGCATGGATATCTCAATAGTAGTTTGCGTATTTCTACTAAATGTGTATTCCCCATAATATTTCCACATTGCTCATTAAAACGGGCATACCTATCTATGAAATAATTTAAACGTGCGTGGATTGCATCTGATAGTGCATGGATGCAGATAAATATGATATTATTTAATATCGTTGAAAAGCCCCGGATACGATATTTTTATCAGTATTAAAAGAAAACAACGAAATCTCATACGGAACCTCAAACGAAAGGAGAGCATTATTTTCAAAAATATATAATGAATCTTGTTGCTATTGAATAGAATACTTATTTTCATATTTTGCGCGTGTTTTATCGAATACAAACTTTCAAACCATGGTGATAAGATGATGATATTATTACCGCAAATAAAATCTGACATAATGGATGTGTTAATAAACACACACACCAGTTTTCACCAATTTCACACCTGAGATTCTAAAAAAATCGAATTTGAGTAGAGAGCTGAGTTTCATAGGCGATAAAGAAGTATTCTAAACCCATTTTTGTATAAGTAAGCACGGTCGAATAGATTGCACGCTATGGAGATAAAAAACACTGCAATACAACATAAAATATTTTGTCATCGTTAGAAGGACATCAGGCCGGATTGATGCACATGATGCACAATGAAAAAATACCTTAAACGGCAGTACAATTCAATAGAGTAGTTTCCTTCATCAAAGGAAAACGAAAGACATTGATTGCGATTCGTTACCCATCATTAGTGTATTCATAATATACAAATTATTTGGTTTTAGAAACCCCAGTTTACACGAATGTTAATGGTCAATTTTAACCTCATTTGTAAAAGGCCAGATTGGCGGCCACGCGATGCCATTCCCGGTGACGTCATAGGGACCTAGATGCTATGCGAGTAGTCAGGATTTTTACATCGTCTGAGATTATCAATGCATGCATGAGGCACAGAGCTCAAGTAAACATCTCTTAAAAATCACCTAATTAAATTGCCTATGGTCGAAAAGTTTCCTTAGTTTGATAGGGTATTAATAATCCTTATTTAAGCCAAGCGCTACTTGCTAGCTGGGCACTCAGCTACCTGCTAGCAGCCTGCATCGTAGCGCCGCTCAAAGCCTCGCACCAAGGTGGCCTCACACGGCGGCCGCCGGAACCAGAATGACGACACACTGGCTTTTCCCAGCATTCATACTTAGCCGTCGCGTTTTCGCGCGCTTGAAAATTTTTACTTTTCATTTAATCGAGAAAAATAGATACCGTCATTTAAAAATCTAAAAGCGTGAAATACGCATTTCAGTGCGTAACATTTGAGGCGGCTTTGTAAGAGTTCAAATAAACGAAGGATAAGTTTATTCAATCTTAATGACCACGGCGAAAATAAGCGTATTTTCACGCATTACATGCTCAAATCCCTGACATTCTACAAACAAATGCGCGGGCTCTGATTAAAATAAAATCTGTATGTTATTTTCTAAAAACGTGCAACAATTACCTCATCCCAAATTACCGTAAAGTCAGTAAAACTGTTCCATCCCAATGAAACCGCTTATGATAATGCCGAGAAAGACGTGATTTCTCGCATCAACATCATCGCCAGAGGGCGCACACAACAGAGCGAAGAAGACGTCCCTCGAGGCAAAAAAAAGGAAGCTTAATCAGCACGCTCCACTCCAGCAACGTCACAAAGCTTCCAATCCAAGACAATACTCTCCTCTTACCGAACAAACCTATTCTATTCCCCAATAAACATTTTTCTCCGCTCGCGTGGCGCGGCGTTAGCGCTGCTCATGACAGTTGAAGTATTAATCGCGGCGTTGTTTTTTTAATTTTTTTACTCTCTCGCACATCGCAATTGGGATTTTGGGCGTAGAAGGAGGAACCGCGGGGAATAAAATAGCACTCGACGAGAATATCTCCAACAATGCACGTTTCCACGGGCTTCCCATCTGCTGACTGACGACTTGGTAGATTGCGCAAGGCTGACTACCACGGTGTGCAATCGCGCAAATAACGTAAACGTTGAGGTACATATTCCGACTAAAGACAGTGAAGATTCTCGCTCAAGATCCTCCATCCGTATGGATTCTAACCATTCCTTTTCTTCTTTCTACACCGCCTCTGGGCCACCACACACCGAAAGCGAAACTAAACCTAAGCGGAGGAAGTAAACTGGCCTTTTATTCAGGCTGCTATTAGTATCTGCTAACAGTATTATTGAAAAAACTATCAGATATTGCTACGATTCAAATTTAAAAGTCGCTACGATTCGAGTTAACCCCGTGGAATGGTGACATGATAGAATCAAAAATTAACTTTGTTATAATCCACACAGTATTTATTAAAAACTCTCCCGGTTTCACCCTATTTAGGTCATTATCAAGAAGTAACGGAACCTTCAAGTCATTGGTAACAGAAAGTTTCTGTTACCTCTTGATAATGACCTGAAGAAAACCCTCCCAAATACCCTACAGGTGGATCGAAGGGTATTAAGTAGATGTAAATGTAGAAAATGTAAAAACCGCTTGAGTTTTTAATGAATACCTTGTGTGTGTATTTTTGCATTTTCTTTATATCGCTGATAAAAGTTAGCCTTGGGTGATCCTCGGCGAATAGATAACCTGAATATACTCCCTTACTCTCGTTATTTAGCCACCATATTAATGTTAGCTACTGATAAGAAGATCATTAAACACTTATCCGATGAGTAATTCAATCTGATGGTTGGTTTGGACAGGGGAGGGTAGAAGTCAACCCGGACTAAGCCACTAGCGAGTGAAATCCACTCATTCAGGGTAGTGTGGCCACTTCGTTTTCCTAGGCTACCTCGCATTTTAAGGATTGTGTTTTGGACTTCAAAAGACTTTACTTAGGATATGAAACCGTGTGTCATCGATCAGAAGTCAACTGCTCCTCCCACTATACTCCTACACCTCCCGTAATTCAACTATCGCAGAGAACGTCGCTAATTTATTCGCTAACTTGAATTTAGCATCCGTTAATAATAACCAGAATACGTAATTTCCTGGCGATTATTCCAGTAATACTGACCTTTATCTCAATATAAAATGAATAAATTAGGGACTTTTATTCTCAACTTATCCACATACATACAGGGATTTTTATTCTATCATTTGTTTTAATTTATATTGGATTGGGTTTAAATGCCTCAGTCCGAGTACGTTCAAGTCTTACATCTGCGGAATAATACTGCAATAATCAGATATGATAATATACGGAAGATTATGCATGTATCGTGAAAGGTATCGTGGCACCCATATATTACCTGAGACGTTCAAGCCGAATCTCACCCAATCTCAAGCGGGAGAGAGCAGAGGGTCTCGGTAAATATTACGTTATTAATTTTTGAAGGAAAAGTATTCCTGCGGTGACTTTAGTTTTGATGGCGATATTCTAGACAACTTTGTGATAGGCTACATAATCTCAGACAAAAGTTTAATGGCCCGCATATTTTTATTAATCTATCTAATGTTCGACAAACTATACTGCTAACCTAGATTATGATATGATTTTTCGAAATAATGCATTTATATTTTTGTAATCTTTCTAGATAAAATTACCACTGACTCAAGATCTGATACTTATTGAACTAAAAACCTACATAATTGCGAAAAAATATGTAAATATTGAATGAACTTCATCGTATATTACCTAGCAATATTTAATCCTAAATATTTGCATATCGGGCGGTCAACTTCATAATTTGGGCGGTCTTGATTGACCAATCACAGATAAATTTCATAAAAAAACTATATTAAACCGTTAAAAATCAAAAACTACCATAATGTTTAAAAATAATTAACTTGTCTGAGAAACAAATGAAATAACCGAATGAAGCCATGAAATGAAACCTGAAATAAACCATGAATATACCATGTATTCTCATTTTCATTCACGGAAACAGGGTATAAATGAAAGAAATCTATGCTAAATTAATTCCAAGTCTTCCCTACTCTTAAGTATGACTAAATCCAACACAATATAATTTATCCCGACCGTAAAAAAGAGCAAACGCCGCCGTGTGGCGTCCTGACTTTAAAGCCACCACCGGAATGGTTAACGCGCTACTATACAAAGTCTTCAACCTACAAGCTAGAAAAATCAAATTAACAAGGATGTTATGTTTAGGTATGATTTAATATAACGCATTCAATCAAAATGCAAGGTAATAAAACTAAATGAATAAATAGGTGGAACAGAATCTCACAACATCTGACCAAGGAGGACGGGAATAAATTGCCGATCCAAGTAATTAATGGACGCCCCTAAATAAAAAATGACTGGGGGGCCGCTAAAGAGTGGCGATTCTTCGAAGCTCAAATTCGAAAATTATAGAGGGACGTAGTTCGTTAAATTAATAGGTAATAAAAAAACACTTCAGATGATTCCAGGAAATGATGATTATATCTTATCATGACCGAAAATAGAGCATTAATTTTAAGAGCTATCATAGAATTAGTATACTATAGGGCCATTGGCACCAGTGAGGAATCAAACACCTATTGATAGATAAAAGTTAAAGAAAAAATGTTTCGAGAATCTTTCTCCTTCATACATGTTTTAAAATCAAAATAAAATAATCATATCATAAAAGTATCACCATCTTTTCATAGCGAAATCGTGACGTCAATAAAGTTATAGTTTTTTCCAGGGGAATCGACCACTAAGCGAAGGAATCGCTCTCATGAGTGCAAGCAACGAATAACGACGCAAGGCCATAGGTCCGAAGAGTACCTGAGTAGCAAAAAACCACTAGACAGGAGCGCGTAACGTCATCAACTACTATGCTAGGTCTCTACCTTGCATTAAATTCTCATGCAACTTAGCAAGTTAAAATCAGATAGGGGAGAGGAGATCCGTTTAACATATAACAAAACAAATTACGAGATATGAGGGTTGTGCGAGTAGCACATTTTGATCTCGAGAAGTGTATCGAGTCGGGTAAAAACTACTCGCGAATATCGAGTCGTGTTGAGTTGAGTTTGGTAATTTCTTGACCAGGAAATACAAAAATTCTGTCTCCAACTCATGATAATTAATCAAATCCTGTTGTAAAATTTCTATTCTCCTTAGCCTGATTATCATCATCACTGGTCAACAATCCTAGGATTGGTTTGACGCAGCTCTCCACTCAGTTCTCCTATCAGCTAATCTTTTCACTCCTACGTATTTCTTCTCTTTCACATCTCTCTTTACTTGTTCCATATATTTTGTTCGAGGTCTTCTTTTCCATTCTTGCCTTCCATCTGTCCTTCGACGATTGTCTTCATCAGCCCATCATGTCTCAAGATGTGGCCTATAAGGTTGTTCCGTCTTCTTATTAAGGTTTTCATGAGGCTTGTCTTCTCTCCTACCCTTCTTAGGACTTCCTCGTTACTATTTCGGTCGATCCATTTGATTTTCATCATTCTTCTGTAGCACCACATTTCAAAGGCCTCTATCCTTGCTTTCTCCGCTGCGGTCATTGTCCATGCCTCACTTTCGTATGGGAGCATACTCCAGACGTAGGTTCTTATAAATTGTTTCTTTACTTCCATATTTAAGTTTCCCACTGTAAGCAGGTCTCTCTTTTGGTGGAATGCTCTCTTCGCCTGGGCCTTTCTGCTGATAATTTCTTTCTTGCTTCTCCCGTCACTAGTTATCTTGATTCCCAAATAACAGAATTCTTAGCCTGATATAAAAAGGAAATGATTATGAGGAACTTTGATGGTAATTGTCTCAAAATCTGGAAGAACCGGCATTGCCCGCCAATAGTTTAAATTTGCATATTTTTCTTCCTTTCAGAAATCTTAACTATTCATATCTATTCTCTCGGCATTTGAATATAGAAAGTAGGGTAAGGTACAAAATCACATAAGGGAGTAGGAGCAATTCAGCGGTCCCCTCGAATCTCTCCGAATACGCCGCCGGGTCGGAAGACAGTAGGCCGCCGCGGCTGACGAAAAGGTATTCGGTACCCACGTCGACAAATATATGTAGTGCTTGAATGCTACGCATACAGCAAGCTGAAATTTCCGAGCCGAGGCATTAGAACGGCGTATCGACTTTAAAAACGATATCTAATTATCTCGACTACTCGACTCGACTCAACAGTCGTAATGGAACTCGAAACACTCGAGTCGACTCTCAATTACTGGACTCTACTCATATTTTCACTCTCCTGGACTCTACTCATATTACTCAAATGCGTGAACACTAGAGTTTTGGGATTGCCTCTCGGACCCATTTGCTTTCCCTAAAATCTTTTAGAAGTATCCACTGTTCAAGATGCTTTCTTGATGTTCGAAATGTTGGTAGTGACGGTGCTGAGATCAAACGAAATGTTCAAGATGGAAGATGAGAAATCGAGTTTGGATCGAAACTTGAAAATCATGGCTCAATATAGATTTTCTCTACTATGACTATTAAAACTTGATTTTTATTATTTCAGTTGAAATCGATGTTTCCATCACTATGCGGGATGCTTAGTTAAATATTATATTCTAAGCACAAGTCCAGTTACTATTCCTCCGTATATTCACTCACATCTCTGCCTTCATCCCTCTCTTTCTATATTAACCCCCTCCGTCGGATACCTTTCCCCTACCGCATCATCTGAGAATGTGATGAGTCCCTTACCCTCCTCTGCTCATCTTCGCGAACCACCTCCGGCTTCTGCATCCGAATCAATCCCCTCGAGGATATATCACCTACCGCCAGCTCCCCCTCCCAATTCCATCTTCAGCTTTTCATTCGACATCCGCCGACGAACTTACTCCATCCGCCTTCCCTCCATTATTTGCCTACTCAGCGCAGAGGCGCGCAGCGAATCGTATTCCCACAGTGCACTATTTCCTGTCATCTCGTCCGCTTCCGTAAAGATATCCTCCGTGATTCTACCACATCACCATTTCGTCTCCAGGTAAACTCCGACCTGCGATTTACGGTGGAGGGAGCCACCATTTTTCAGCGTGTCACAAAATGATTGGCATGCAGTAGACCACCGCTGATTTAGTTTTAATTAGGATCACTGGGACATTGTAAATTAGACTCATCAATTCTCTCATCCTTCTGTGAGGGCAGAAAATGAGTTATCTTTCCGAGTTTAAAAAAAAAAAACCTACAAAAACCGTATTCCAGCGGCAGCTTAAGGGTTGATGGGCATATTCTGTGTAACTGTGTCACAGACAACATAATCACGGACTAAACGTTTGAATGACCCAGAATTTTTTATCTACCGATCCAAGACTCAACAAAATATGCTTTTGACCTTAATTTATATTTTTCGAGACTTGGATTGATTTATGAAATTCAGTGGAATATAAAAAACTACTGTCAGAGATTATGTTTTTTGGAATTCCTCCGAAAAAGGAATTGCTAACAAAACGGATGAACTATATATTTTGTATGAATGTATCGCTTCCATGGCAACCTCACATGGTACTTTAGACCATACATATATATTCTAATAAATTGCATATCAACCCTCGCTTTTTGCTTTCTTTTATAATTATCACTAACAACCAAATAATTAACTCCCTGTGTAATAAGCTGAATTTACATCTATAGATCTAGGGTATAATTTCTGCCATTTTTATGAAATGAAATGGGTATTATTTACGCTGCCAAATTGGAGAGACTTCTTTGATGCGGATATCTTCATAACTAACTTTGCTTTAAAAAAGGGGTTTAAGGGCAATTCACAGCGGACCCAGATATTCCACATAGAGTACACAGAAAGAGAATAATATTTTAAGCAGTTTGAGGAATTAAATGTTATATAATATCCGCAGCATTACACTGGGAATAAATTTAGCAAATATGTTACAGTAAAGAAACTGAATTTGCAATTCATGAGGCGCATTATTTGGCAGAATCAATCATACCCATCATCACCACTGGTCAACAATCCTAGGATTGGTTTGACGCAGCTTTCCACTCAGTTCTCCTATCAGCTAACCTTTCAGACATTCGTTGCCTATTCATTTTAGCCATAGCCGTGCTTTAATTTGAAAAACCTCATTTTTAGTTAACTAACCTCTCTACGTAAAAATGCCACAGACTCAAAGATTGCTGCTTTTTCAAAGACACACCTGCAAATTTGCTAAAAAAAATCCCAATAATATTAAATACTTTCCAACTTAAATTAATCATAAACATAGAATCCTAAATATTTGCCTATTGATTGGTCGTCTTCAGAATTATGGAGGCTGGATTGAGCATCCAACAGATACACTCATTAAAATGTATATTACACTGTAAAAACTTAAAACAACGAAATTGTTTCAAATAATGAACCTGTCTCAGAGCCAAATGATATAACTCAAAGATAAAACCATAAATACATAATTCATACAATATTATTATATCAATATAATATTCACTTTATGTTTACCGACGAAGGTAATCGCATGCAGCATGTTTACATGAAACGTTTCGGGAGTGAACTCATCCTGTATCACTATCTCTTTTCAAATAAAAATAAGGTCCCTCCCCTTTTATTCTATTTATAAATACCATCTCTTTCTTCTCCATCTTCGCTTACTTAATGTTCTTCTCTCTATTGTGCCTTAACACTTTGAGTGCCGCCCGCTAGTTATAAAGCCCTACTGAAAAATCCAGCCATTTTTACTAAACTCGTACATTTTTTAAAACATTAGCATCATAAATATATTTATATCGCTGTGCATTTCAGTAAAATGGACTTTTCTCTTCATTATGAATGAGTTTAATAAAATTTATTGCTAATTTTTAAATATATAATTTAACAAAGAAAACCTACTGTTTTTGAAAAATAAAAAAAATTGCAACATATGATGTACCGCCATAACAAGCATAATAATTTTTTATTACGCTCAATTTTAACTATTTAAAGCATGGAAATCATAAAAAAGCATTGTTCCAAGCAAAGCATTATAAATCCTGGATGACAAAAAGGGTCACTGCACCCTCAACGAACGGTTCTTTCGGTAAAAGAATTTTCACACAAAGTGGCCTAAGATAAGGATGCCGGTAGCTACAGAGGACTTTTTGTCCTCAAGGCATAAAGTGGGCTCTTTTTCTATCGAACAGTTGATTTTTGAAAAACAGGACCACTAAGCAGTAAACTGGAAAAGTACCACGGGCGAAATATTACGGCTTCACGCGCACAAAGCCAATTTAATAGAAAGACGTAATATTACGTCCATGGCAATCTTCAGAAAGATTAACAGAACGTAATATTACGTCCATGGCACGCAAAAAGTTAACATGCCCTACTTGGTCAGTACTCTCTCCTTCCAAAGCCTTAGCCTCCTCCGTATCTCATCCAGAAGTTTCCTCTTCATGCCCATCACATCCAGGACTTCACCGTCCCTCTTCTTCTCCGTCCACTTCACCTTCTCCAATCTTCTCCACACCCATACCTTGAAGTCCTCCAGCCTATTTCTTCACCCTCCAACCAAGTAAACCATGATCCCGCACCGTGGAGCACTGTGCTCCAGATCAAACCCACCACTAGCCTTTTCTTTTGACTATAACACACTGATCTTCTCCTCGGCTCTTTCCTATTCATGAAAACTCCTTTCCTAACGCAATTCTCTTTCTGATATCCTTCTCGCTGTATTCTTTTTCATCTTATGTGCTTCCCAAATGGGTGAAGTGCTCCCAAATGCTAAAAATATTTCAGACTGATTGAATTTCGTCCTAGGAAGAAATCTTTCTGTTTAAGAATCACAACAAAAACGGTGAAAATCACTGCATTGAATCCTTTCGAGCACTTAGGAAAATCAAGAAACCACGACGGAAGATTCCCCAGTTCAATATTACCCCCATATAAGATGCAGCCCACGTGTTCCAAATGGAGGCTGCTAATTCCATCATGCCATGCATATTGCTCCTAGCAATCTCTTTCGCCAGCGGCAAAAATATCGTGAAAAGTCAGTAGTGGGTACTCCAATTTGATGATTGAAGTTCCTATGAAACTAATGTCATCAAGGCTAATTGCATCAGAAACCATAGCTACTCTCCTTCAATTTTTTCTATTTTTATGACGACCTATTTTCTAGGAAAGAAATTTCTAGATTGAAGAAGGGAGGCCAAGGCAACCGTTACGTATAAGATCACAGTAGAAGAAACATATATATATGATGTAAGTTCGTAGAGGGCGTTCACCTTTTGCCAAATTGGATTTGCCAGGATGTATCTTCATCCACAATCATGATCAAATATAATTAGCCGTTATCTGATTTTTTCTTATCCTTATATTATCCTGTATAATACGAATTTAATTTCATCAAAACTCCCAGCCAAAAATTGTTGGATACACTGAATTCCAGTCGCACTCCCCATCCTAAGCTAAAGTTAATGCCGAATATTTTGAAAGCGATATAATTTAAATGATATTGGATTACCTAAACTATTGGACGGATTTAAGGAGTGTTCCCTCACCCTCATTTAGCCACTCAGATTAATTTTCTATATCAATGCGTAACATATGCTTGTCTTCCACCGTAAAACATAAACTATTGCTGGATAAAACATTTGAATTCAGCAAATGACAATAAAAAAAAAATCAAGCCAAAAGAATTTTCGCTAGCGGGGAATCAAATTACAAAAATTTGCACAAAACTTTCAAACAAATGAGTGATAAGCTGTAAAAAATGATAATGAAACGTATGAGACCGGAATAAAATATATATCATAAATTTTAATTAGATAATAAATATTTATTTATAAATTATTGAAAAAATGAAAGCTGAAATGGGCGATTTGAGGGCGTTTAAGATACGATTTTGAATAGAAATCTTGGAATTTGCATTATTGAGGATTCTCTAGATGGGTTCGTATATGTACTTTAATGGGAAAATAATTGAATTCTAAGGCCGGCTCGATCCCATCAAATATTCATAATATGACCCTTCTCAAACAATGGTAGGGAACCATCATAAAAAAGCACTGAAGAAAATTCCTTTAAAATGTTCGCACTCCGTAGCAAAATATTATCACCAGTCATTTCATAGCCCCTCAGTTTATCAGCCTTGTCCTGAGGGAGCATTAATTAGTGTGAAATACTATCCGAGACACAGCGATAAAAATTTGAATGGTAATGGTGGAAATATTTTAGTAACCACGGCTTAATTTATGGACGTGCCTCGGTGATTGTATCTCTGACACTGCCGTGAAACGATAACGTTGTGATTAAAATAAAACCAAGTGATATGAAAAGCTAACTTTTGTGCGCGAATTCTTTAGTTAAAATCGTGCGATCGTCGTTAAGATTTTTCCATTGCGGCATTTTCAATGAAATAATGCGATATTTCAATCATACAGCTCATTCATACGCAACATTAAAATTGTATGGCCGAGTTCACAATCCTATTTCTGTCAAAATTTTTCGATATCCAAAAAACAAAGGCATTTGGATATAAAAAAATCTTTCCTATCCAGGAATTTGATGTCAGTTGAAAATTTTCAACGACGAAGGAATTATGCGCGATGAAATAAAAAAATTGTATCTCTTACGTATCTTATTTCAACGAGGACGCTTTAGGTGACGTTGAATCTCTACGTTGGAAAAATAGAATGAAAGCCCGAATTAATACATCGGAATAAAATAAGGAAGGCATTTATTGATGCAGTAAAAAAGTTAGACGGTAGTCATAGCACTGGCGTCACTTTTTCGAGATCAATCCAATCGAGAATTTTTTATCCAACTGACATAAAATTTCCGCTATTAAATTGATGGAAGGCCTATAAAAAGGCTTAGCCACTGCTTTGAATTTTGTGCAGGGACATATCAGACTCTGCACGGAATGGATTGAATTTGCGTAAAGAATTCATTAATCATTGCAAGTTTCATTATTGATTTCTTACTTAAGCTTGTCCACCTATATTTTGCCCAAGAGATTCGCTTATAAAAGTATTAATGCACAGATAAGCTTATGCATTCGTGAAATATCTTATTTTTCTGACATATTTGAGTAGTCAGACTTTTCTTACAATAATTTAACCACACATTAGCAAAATTTGGTTTAATTTCAGATCAAATTATGCCTTGTAAATCATACAATTTAATGCTATAATATACAGACTTAAAAATATTCTCAAAGAAAGTCATCGCGGCTTATTGATTGTAGTTTAGATATTTTGTCATCTCACTTTGGCGACAATATAGTTGTTTGGAATCCATCCAAGTATTTCGCGGTTTAATTTTTAAACAATCTGTGAAAACTCACCTCGTGATGGATGCAAGGAGACAAGAGAAATTAAACTGAATCATATATGGAAAAATAATGAAAATCAACAGAGATGTATCATTATAACCTATCTCAAACGAAAAAAAACTTGAGTGGCACCTAGCTCGTAATAAAATGTACAATTATTCATTGTGTACTATTGCTATTCATCAAAAAAACACAGATGCCTTTAAAATAAGCTATGAAATCCTTTAAAGGTAGTTCAATGGACATAAATCCAAACAAACACATATTTAAATATAATGGGGATAAAATTGTTTTCTCTTTTTGAAAATAAATCAATGTTTCAGCTATTTTTCTCATTAACATGAAATTTGAGAAGAAAAATGGCATCCGAATTCAAGTTTATCACACTGAATAAAAAGTTGGCTCAATATGTCATGCTTAAAATAATCATGCCTACGCTTAATCAAGACGAAAGCCATGACAAAATATCATACAAAAGAATTTGATATTCATTTCGCAGTCAAGTTCAAAAAGATCAAAATTTCAAAAGAATCGATAGCAGTAGCTCTGACGGAAATATTCGCACACCAAATGGGGCCTATCTATTACAACTACTCCCTCATATCTCTATGCTCCTTATCTATTTACAGGCAATCATTAACTTAATATCCTCCTCTAAGGTGAGCCATATTGCTAGTTACAACGTAGTATTATATTTAAATAATGTCACCTCAAACCATTTATTTTAACACGCTGCATTTAATTGAATACCCACTTTATTTTACTAAAAAAGGCATCTTTTTTAATCATTGTTCTCTGATTAACCAATAATAGATGTTTAGTCATCACCGGTAGTCATATTAGCTTTTACGTTCCTGGCCTACACAAGTAGCTGGATTAGCAAAGAGAGTGTAACGATTATTTTCAGAAAAAAAATTGAAATTAATAATTATGGTACGTTAGAAATATTGGCCGACGCATTTTCAAACATTTAATGGTTGCAAATCACATATACCCAATATGTAATCGGTACACGTACATGAGTACGCAACTGAAACGCATAGGGTCCATCTTCACCTCGTAAACTAGGGAGTTTCACTTAACATTTCACCTGGTGTCTTCAAATAAGCATGTCAATGAGTAATGAGTCATAACCTGGGACACAACCTTTCAAGGAATTTCCTCAAGTTACTTTTAATGAGGCATCCATCTCAAAATACAGGCATTTGTTCACAATCATTTAATTTTTATTAAAAATATGTTTTATAAACCATACCTAGTCAGATCGATTTCCGATCGATTAAAGAAATTCATTGTAATAAGACAAAAACAGCCGTAGAAATTTTCCACATTTTCAAACGGTTTCAACGTCATTTTTAAGAGCTGTCTCTTGAGATAGTCCCTGAGAGATAGCTGTTGAAAATGACATACAAACGTTAAAACCTTTTGAGTTTATAAATAAGTGAAGAAAATTGCTACGACTCTTTCTATCAAATAACCCAATTATCCTATTAGTCTTTCATGCCAATAATTGTATTTGGTTTCTCTTAATCATTATTTTGGCCGTGTTAGGTTTCCGGAGAATGAGTACGCAAATACAACGCCTATGGTCCATCTCCGCTTTCCGCGTGGTAAACTTGGGAGTTTAACTCAACGTTTCACCTGGTGTCCTCAAATAAGCATGTCAACGGGAAATGAGTCGTAACCTGGCACACTACCTTTCAAGGAATATCCTCAAGCGGAAGTGATGGGGAAAATTAATCTCTTATTTTACACCATAACGCTTATCTACCTCCCAGCCAAGCCGACCCAGTGACGCAGCAAAAAAGGAAACAAATATGACATTTCATCGTAAAATCAACAGATAATCGCTCTACAGAAAATATTTCAGGTTTGATCGATGATAAAATGTCATATTAACCATGTAATAGTAACTTTTGTTCATCATACATGCATTTTCTGCAACGTTGCGAGCTGCCGAATTGGGTTAGGAGGCTATCGTAGGGTAATACGAAGCAATATACTTCACTAGATAATTTTATTAAAATGAGACATTGCAATATTTCCACTTATAGTTTTATTCTTATACAACGCGTTTCGTCGTTACAAACGACATTATCAAGTGTGTGTCGCTTGTAACGACAAAACGCGTTGTGTAAGATTAAAACTATAAGTGGAAATATTGCAATGCCTCATTTTAATAATATTACGAACCTCCACCACATCGTGCCTAACATCATACAAGATATTCGCTACATAAAACTTTCTGACATGAAACCGCAGCGCTTGAGCTCGGCAAATCTAGAGATGAAGGTGGTAAATTAACAATGCTGCCCATATACAAGAGAATGCATCTTCAATGGAAAACAACATGATGTTTTCGGGAAATTCATCACTTTCGTAACGTGCTGATAACAATTAAAATTCGTTTGCAATTGACAATCGAATATGATTGAACATTTCCCCGCGAAAAATATGCTTTAACTTTGCCCGGGCTCGGCCCCAACGGTAAGAATTCCTCGATAATACCACATTTCAAAAGCTTTCAACCTTGAGTTCTTCGCTGCTGATATTTCAGGAAACGTCGAGTCCGTAATGTCGGCTGCCTCCATAACTCTTTTTAGGATATGAGCGCGAGAAAAGTTCACGCGATTTATCCACTTCTCTGACTCTGTTCAAATACCTGGTTAAAACCTAATGTAGTCTCACACAAAAAATCAACTGAGTACGGGAAGGTTCGTGAATTGCGAATTTGTTTACTTTGTTACGATTTTTGATTTTTTTCCCAGTTCTTTCCTAAAATTAACAGAAAGTGGTTCATTTTATCTCCTCTAATATTTTTTTCTTTTTGAACATTCAAAATTAATTTATAGAGGTTTCGGTTATTGTTTCAGTCAGAATATTTAGTCATTAACAACGTAAGGATTTTCAAAAAGAGGTGTAGAGGATTAATATTGGAAAATTAATATCACTGAATTTTAATACTTTCCAGTTTCATTTTGGTAATGTATTTCTCATTTGCTATATTTTTGTTTTTCTTTTTATTTTGTATAACCTGTTACCACCTGGCAAATAGCCAACTTGTAACTTGTACTATATAATAATAATAATATGGTTTAGTTTTACTTAGTTTTTTAATAAGTTGTTTCGTAATTTAGGATAAAAGAGATTTTAGTTTCAGAAAACAATAGAATTATGTTTGATATAATGAATTTATTTTTGTCGTTGTTTTTAGTTACTTGAATTTTAATAAGTTGTAAATTTATTTATTTTTTTAATTTCTCTAATTCCAACTTTTTTCGCACTGATCATTTTAGGAACTGCGGATCATTGTGAAAAATTCATACTTCATCTTCACGCAAAATCCCTTCTACATCGGAATGATATTCCTATGAAGGCTTCCAGAGTTAGTGATACGATAACGTGTATGGGGTTCCACTTCTTTGTTTGCCCACTCTTGAATTCAGTTTCGCCGTAATTCTCGCCAAGATATTCAGGTCAAAAGACTGAACATATGATGCCTATTGCTTCTGACTTGAATATGCTAGCGAAACTCGTCATCAGATAACTATCAATGCGGTGGAGACCCGGAAAGTATTATTGCATTGTAATGACATTATATCTCCAAAGAATACTTTCAACCATATTCTTTTTTGATTTTGTTTGTTCAATAGGTATCTTTTAATTGTTTTTTCATAGTATATCTTGACTGTATGCAACATTCATATCGAAAGTTCATCAGAAATACTGTTTTTCTTATTCAATAAAATAAACACAGCATTACGATTGTTTTCTGAAGGTCATATCCACTACTGGCAATACCTCCTTACGTCACTTACAGCTCCAAAATCGGTTTTACATTTATGGCATTTAAAAAATCTTTAAATCGTTTAAGAAGCAATAGATATATTAATACTATAATTAAAATTACTATGATATCATATTTTCCGGAAAATTACATAATATTACGTCGTAATGATACATAGAGTATTATGAATATACAGCGCATGATATTGATTTTGAGAAATATTTGATTTGATCTTGTGCATCAACTATTAACGCGGCGCAGGAACAACATCACGAAGCGATTCTGAAAGTCGGATGCTGCCCAACGCAGAACATTAGGGAGGGAATATCCCCATAATCACTAATACATACCGACCTTCTCCACGCACTCTCCCACCCCAAAGCTTTTCGCTTTTGTTTTTTTTTACCATAGTGCGGACTGTTTAGCGAGCTATAAGAGGCGGATGTTGCTCCGGGTCCCCTTCTGCATGTTTCTTGATACATCTATGCCTAATTTTACGGTCCCTTCCTTGTTCGCTTCCTTTTTTTCCTAGAATAACGCCACGGGAACCGTTTTAATTCCGCCCCTGTAGCGAATTCAGAAGAGGACAAAGTGGAGACCTACGTATTTTGTCTCAAGCGAAAGTACATGTTGGGGATGTAACGGAAATTAGCTATGAGCCACGAGACGCTACCTCGCAGTCCCAGGAGCGGCTTTGAGGACAGAGTACTGGCCTAAAAAAATGGAGTGAAATGTTTAAGGGTCGTCGGATTCCGGCGTAATCGCTGTCCCGCAAATCCGATAAAAAGATGTAGACAACCTACATGCGTTTTGCTTTCAATCATTGAGAAGAGTAGTAACAGCGGTGAGTAATAACATATATCTGCAGAATACATAACAAAAATTCTAATTATTGCTCTGTGGCCCAATCCATATGAGGTCGTTCACTCGCGACCAAAATCGAATTATGAAGCAAAAACAACTTCCATATTTAAACATTCTCTTTTAAGTCTAAAAAATAAGAAATACGAAAGTTACCACCCACTTTTTATAAGTTGGTGAAGTCATCAAGGTTTCGGTTCATTAATTTATGCAAAAGGAACCATTTCTCTAAGGAAGGATTCTCTTATAAGAGTTAAAAAAGGAATGAACACATAAAATACGCAATAACGAGTAACCAGGAAGAGACGGACCAGTCAGTACGTCATCATATTATGTGTATGGGAGTAGAGTAAGTATATTTTTACAAATAGGCCCAAGGCCCATACGTACGGTTCTCTTTGGTTTTCACACTCTATTACCATCAACAATGAGTAAAATGGTTAACGACCCCAATCTTGCGGGGAGGTAATTTCTTTTCTTACCGAATCTAATATTTGTGTTCATTTCATTAATGCATTCATTTATCATATATCCTGGTGATTCCTTATAACACTTACGTTTTCTTCGTCTTACCTTCTAGCAGCTTATAATTGAATGGGTAATCTCTTTTCGAGTGCTTATATATTTTTCCATTCTGCCAATATTTGTATATATTTGTTATTACGTAGCTTCTTACGAGGTTTACTTGAGTGAAGGTTTGTTCAAACCATTTAGACTTGAATATTACTTCATGATGTAATGGTTCCATCGCTATCCAGTTTATGCTTAGTGCTTGTTAATACAGTCAGCATTTATGGTGCGTATAATGAAATAATAAGATTCCTCATAAAAAAGAGTTCCATTTTGGACAAAATAATATTGCACACTAAGAGAGAGAAATCATTACTGATTAAAAATCAGATTTTAACAAGGAAAAATATGCTGCTTTGATTTCAATTTATTTTAAATTGTTTTATTAGGTGCGCAACTAAGTTCACGCTGTTTGTTGAATGAAAATTAACCTCAACTGTGAAAAAATTGTTATAAATGAATCATTTAAAGTATTATCCATCACTAGCTACAATTTTTTCCCATCATTATGGCAGAGCTCGAATTCCATAACAGTAAAATTGTTCATCTTTTGAGGCTATCCACGAATCATGCCATTTTTTGATGCATTCATATTAGCGCAACTGCTGATCAGCAGACTATGTGCCACCGAGCGGAAAAAGTGATAATCGGACTGCCCAGTGTCTGAGTAATGTAGCGGGTGGGTAATGACATCTCATTGGAGCGTTTTAAGGTAAGTTTTAACGGACTTGGCAGCATGAGGTCGAGCATCCTCACGCTCTAAAATCACTTTGTCTAATCATAAGGAACGAAAGTTCCTTGCTACTGCATAAAATGGCTTGGTGGGTAACTCCTAATGCCCAAGCAAGCTATCCTTGAGTTTGGCATGGATATTCATCGAGTAATGCCTCCAATTCAGCGTTTTGGTCATCCTTCACACGGACGGACGTCAGCATTAAAATGACCGTCCTTGAAGCGACAGAACCAATCACGGCGCGTTGTTCCACTTTGAGCAGCATCTTCGTAAACTTTTCGGAGCTCTAGATGCGCTTCAATCACCGTTTTATTCGTGTAAAAGAAGAGAATAAACAATTACCGCAAATGTCGGTTACTTGAGAAAAACTCAGACATATTACCGCAACAATTAGAATATGATGCCATAACAAACTCACCATTGTCGTAAAGTGGTCTTTTTTTTTGCCAATTGTTTGCGGTTTGTGGTGCCAATTGTCTAAGCCTGGTTCATGACGTTTCCAGTTGATCAAAATCAACCAGCAATCACTGCTAATCATATACTAAAAACAGCGGGAACTTAGTTGCTCACCTAATATAATTTACAATCAACTTCAAACATGGCACTGGTGAATACCTACTGGTGAAAATTTTGCTTCGATCCAAGAAAAAAGACGAATTAGCATCCCTATTTTACTTTTATTCACTAATATGGGAATTAAATATTTCCAGTACTTTTCGTAACCACAAAATGGGAAATAACAGTCAATATATCGTATTAAATATCTTCCCCATAATATTCGATATTCAACGAGGCCTCAGAAATAAAACCCAGCAGGAAAACGTTGGTAAATTCTCGGCACGGAGTGAATTTCCCAACACTGTTTTGATATGAACTCATTTTTCTCAGATCGTGCCGCTTCCGAGCTCTTGAAATTCGATCGCCACCTAAGCTTGTATGCAGCATCCCTTTTAAAAGCTCCAGAAATCCTTTGATGCGGTGGCGGGACGTGTCTCTTGCCAACAAAGTGACAACGACGCCTGGAATACGCTTTTCGCGCTGCGCGTTCAGGCATCAAAGGACGACAGACACAGAGAATAATCGGATACCTCAGATATGAGGAGGAATGGATTCTCGTGTTCCACTAAAAAATACTAGATGTCACCAGCACGATTGATCTCGGTGGGGAAGGAAGTTGGGTAGGCTGCTTAAAAACCCAATGACTAGATGCCAGAAATCTTGCCCAGATGGAATATTTGAATACCAACTAGGTGGACTTTTTGATTAATTTATTTTTTCAGTTATTAATTTTCAACTTCCCCGTCATCAGCACAAAAAGACTTTTACAACGGGGTTATAAAATTTACAACTCGGAGCACACGCATTCACGATCTAGTTATCTAACGTCCACCAAGGCAAGAACCTGCGACCTTAGCTAACGCAGGCGAGGAATTTACTCCATTGCCACTGAGACCTGCAAAATCGAATGTATTTTTCGAAATCTACGCTGAGAGATATGAAAATAATAAGGATGTGCAAGTAGTACAAAATGGGTTGACTGCAACGAATACAAAAGCTGAAACTCCTAGGCCAAGGCATTATAATGACTTTATAAACGATATTACTACACGAGTTTCATGATAGCGCATTCTGTCGGCAGATTTCAGAACTTACTGACCTCGACAGCTCTGTAACCGAAACTACTCGACTCGACATTTGTAATACTACTCGAACCGCTCGAGTCGAGTACCAACTACTCGAATCGACTCGAATTTCCGAGTACTCGCACATCCCTAGAAAATGGTGCAACATACGTTACGTTGGATGGCGATGGTTACACATCAATCATAAAAACCCCTTGTTACAAATTATCGATCATTTTCAGGGGAGCGGGAGAGCTAAAATATTTCAAGAAGGTGGAGGACTGAAAATAATTCGGAAGAATATTCCAAAGTATAACTTCCACCCTGTTCTCCCCCCACATAAAATACATACCTATGTTAACAATTCCCGGCCAAATATAAAACTGGTATTCCCTCTTCTTCTCTTCAAAAATCTTTGGATGTTATTTACGGTATTTTTGTACGAAATTTCAATCGTCTACTTTCCATGCAGAAATTAGTCATAAATTGGCTGGACACATGCATTGAGACACCGTCCTTACCTATAATCCATGAAGAGGGGTGCAATAAAGACGGACCAGACTGCATGCAATGGCATTAACTCAGGAACAAATATTAACACTTGAACTAGGTAGTGGAAAAAGCCATGGAGGTATTCTGATGAACGAATTTAGAATTTAGACTTAGAATTAGATAGACGAATTTTAGTTCCGCAGGAGACGTCAGTCGGATTGGAAATCTTTAGATATTTCTTGAGGATTGTTTCTAAGTAGAGGAAGCGACATTATTTGTTCAGGAGCTAAATTTTCGTGAACCGCGATAAAGCACACTTAGTGTTGTTTTTAGAGTTCTGGATCTGTAACTCGTTCAGAGGGAGGTAATTATTGAGGAAAGTGTCTTTCACAAGATTGATCAGAGTCGCAAATCACTGGAGGGTAATTGCAAGAAGTACCTGAGACGCGGGGACGCGCTCGGTCTAAGTGCGCGACGCTAACAGCTTGTTTACTATAGGCTAAAGGGTGTCGATTTTTAACCAAATAAGCGAATCATTTCTCCAAATCGATTCCCCATACCAAGGACGGCTCTTTGTACTTGAGGAATCAGCATTAAGGGAAGTGATGGCGGTGGAGGCCAGTAACTCCAGGAAAACCTCCCGGCACAGGAGCTAGCATCGGTGGGAAGGGCATTAGCTAAGCCAGCAGAGGAACGACTACTTTTTGCTGCTGCTCCAATTGCTTTTGTACTTATCTGTACATATTAGAGAAAATCATTCAAGATGGTGGTGGTAGAGGCAGAAGGATAGGAAAAGCTATCGAAAATGTGAAAAAAAGTTTGAACCCATTACACCGCTATTATTGAAGCAAAAAATTGTTGGAAAACTAACCCATTACACCACAGTGTGGGTAATACTTAGAATATATTTCCAAATCAACCAAAACCAATCAATCTTTTTGCGCATCAATAAAAACATATAATATTAAATTGTAATAAAAAATATGGACCGTATTCCTTTATTGGTTAAAAAATAGAATGAATCAATGCGATTTTTGACATTGTTAAATTTTTACGAGTGTGACGATACATGGTTTCATTTTTGTAGTTGTATACAATATTTTATTTAGCCTCTAGGGGCCGCTAGTGAGTAGCCGGGGGTTGCGGATTGAAGACCATTGGTGTAGATGGGTTGGCTTGGGAAAGTCAACGCTGGTCGTGATAGGGGCGTGGTTGGGAATTTTGGAGGGGAAAGAATAAGCGTGTGAGTGACTATATGTATCGCGTTTCGCCTGCGGGCCTTTATGTGCCTCGCGAAGGTATTCAACTTACACCGCTGCTCCCCATCCAACGCTTCATTCCTTCCTCCCACTTCGGCCTCTCTTCACTTGTTACCAGCGTGCTGACAAGTGGGATGCCATGTCGGGGTACCCCTCCTCCGCAACGCTACTTTCCCCCGCTGCCGCTTGGGGCGCCAGTTGCGCACGTCGAGACACTAATGCAGGGTGCTTCGTCCTCAACGCGTCATCTCGCAGAGTGCTACGATGTAAGCCATCTGGGACATCAACACTTCACTGTCATATTGCCATTAACCATGCGATATTCCGAATTATACGTATTGCAATGAGAGCACCGTATGTCACCCCCTATTTCAATGGGAGTGCGTATTGCATGTTTTATTGCAAGAAATAAAAGTGCGGTGTTGGAAAACATGGCTAGCTAATTAAAACTTAATTCATAAAAATTGAGTCTCCGATGAGGTAAAAACTTTTCAATGATCTTGTGGGAGTCCAGCAGCTGGAAATTTCCTGAAATTTTCAGATATTTCAGCTATTTTTATTTGTCTCGAGAAAACAGAGTTTTATTCTTTTTAATTAAATTAGAATATTTAGTATGCTTCTGGCTATTTAAAATAATGATTACTTAAAATTTGAAGCAAATCTTTAGCATCGCTCTCATTTTAGAGGCCATTTTTTATTTTATTACAAGATATTTCGACGACAATTTACGCCAACGTATTACGACAAAAAAGCGTCGCAGATAATAAATTATTTCAATGAAAGAGAGGACCGTCTGATAAAGATTTATTTGCTTAAATTCATCATACTTCTCCACCATATGTCAACTAATACAACAGGAATATTATTGAATGTTGATACTTGGAGGAAATTTTACATAAAATTTAAAATGTTTGTTCAATTATAAAACATTTTAAAACTGTGCGAGGAAAAAAATCACGTAAAATCTTATATGAAATCATACTGGAGCAATAGAGTAAGGCCGTGCTACAACCAAACTCTGCTTTTGCCATTTTTGTATGTATACTCAAAAGAAAAAATTAAGAGCCGATTCGATATTTTACGAAACTCACTTCTGTGAAGATAACATTCCCCGAGATTACCCGGTCTTCTTGGTTTTCCAGAATCGATACGTCATTAATTGCTCTACCGGGGATGATAGGTCTGTAAGACCTTTCCATTTACGTTCTAGCTGAAAAAAATCTACTCTCTTGCGTTTTTTTCCCGCATGCCAAACAACCTTCCCTACTACGTGATTCAAAGCATTCCTTATCGCTCAGTAATTGCTGTATTCATAGGCCTATCTTCTTTCACAGTCCTCTTAAAGTTTCCTCTCTACCATGAAAATTTCAGGAACACTGAATTTCATATTTTTACCAACATAATTTTTCGAATCACCCGTCAACTTACACGCAGGAACTGCCGGTCTACGAGTAGCGCTAGCTATGAAAGCATTTGCATTTTATTCGCTCAGTAGTCCAAAAACAGCGAGAATCGATTTCAAACGATGGAATGAAGGACACCGAGAAAGGACGCTCACATTAGTAATGGAGATTAACTTAGGAATTGGTGTATACATGGGCAAAATTGAGTTAAAAATCAGGGAATAGCCTACCGTAGAGAATGGAATAAGTAACTAAGGACAGAAATGGAAACTTATCGATAGAATGGAAGGAATGGAATAGAACAATAGCCTGCTGAGGTGAAAAACATTGTGTGAGGAGACAATGGGCAGCGATACCAAAATATTTTATTTAATAGGCATTTTGAAGCTGTATTTGAGCTGAGGGCGTGAAAGAATGGAGAAGGGGTATTAATAGGATAGAATGAAGAGCGAGAAAGTGCCTGCCACTGTGAGAATAGAGAGGAAACCTCTAGATGGAACACGAAGGTGACAGAGGATCTGGCTGGGGCTAGTATTGACCGAGGATAGGGTTATACGTATATTACGTGTATAACGGAAGAATGGTATGCAAACTGATCGGAAGGAGTAAGGTAATAGCATTATTATAAATAGTCAAAATGAATGGGCCCTGATTTGATATGAAGAGGAAAGTTTAATTCGGGGAGATGCTCCGTAAAATGCTCCATGTAAACCTACTTCAAGCATTGATAAACCTTTAGTAAGAAATGTGTGCCTACATACAGTAAGTATACCTATATCTCTCTACATCTATTTCTGAATTAGTGAAATTTCAACGTCCAAAGAGTTATCAGATGATCATAGAATACGAGACCAAATGCTTATCGCAAGTTTAAATGCAATGAGTTTCTAACAGAAGGGAAGGAAAAAATAGAAAAAGATCTTACAGACGTTAGGATTTGATCACATGGGATATTATTATTATCTGCGTACCTTCTTGGCCCTTGCTATTCTCGTCGTGTCTATGTTCTGCAAAGGTCTTCCCACCATTGTCTCATTGTGGCCTCGGGAGTTGGCCCACATTTCAGCGTCAAGAGTTCGTTCTGACGCCACAGCTTTTAGAAAGGAGAGAGGAATATGTTGAGTGAGGGTGGATGACAGGAGATATGCTTTGAGGGTTTAGGCGGGCCGAAACTGGGAACCTAAACGATTATTTAGCACAAGTGGTCTCCTTCATCTCCGAAATTTCCGAGGATCGAGTTTGATAAGCAGGCAGATGTGACGCCATAATATGATATTCCCTTAGTGGCAATACTATGACTCAATTCTGAGGCAAATTCAAATCATCCACTACGTCACCTGGTGCTAAAGAACAATTGGCAAAAGGTATGAATCCGCTCTAAGCTCTATTAAATTTAAATAAACCCCATTTAAGAAAACGTACAGCGGGAAATCTAACTGGAGAATTATTTAAATTCCTTTTTTTCATACTTCTGTGCCTTGTGTTTCCCTTTCTTAGCCCTAAGTCCACATTAAGATATATGCCAGTAATTTTTATTCTCCCTTTTGTCTCCTTCAAAATCCCTTAAGTACTCTGTCCCATAATCAATTGAGAAGTCCTACTCATTGCATACCCGCTAAAGTGGATATGGAAATGAAAAATCTTGTTAATATTACTCAGAGATTTTATTTGTATTTAAAAGATTTCTCAGGGATAAAAATGTAAAAATCGTATGGTTTCCGATTGAAAATAATTATGAGCTCCCAATTACTCACTCAGTCTCAAAACTTCGATAAAATTAAATTTAATGGTGCAATGATTATGATGGTGTTAATTGTCACAGAAGATTTCAGTAAAATGCGCACCAAATTTGGCATGGACCTCTATTTGCATATCGTCCTGTACCTGTGCAAATTGCGGAATCTGGCATTGTCACAACGAGTTAGTACCTGAGCAGCCAAAAACTCAAATTTAGTCAAATGTTGCAAAAATTTTGTTTGGTGGTAATTTATAAGATGAAAATTTTAAAACACTTACTTAGGCATTTCTTTTCTCATGCAGGACTTCCCTTTTCATATAATAGCTGGGTCTGCGAGCGCAAAACTGCAAAACATTGAAGAATATCTTTTCTTCATCAGTCATTCAGCTGAAATTCCTATTAAATTCCTGCTCCTATAAAATGGCAGGTGGAGCCTTCTTCCACAAGCTGATGTCAGTTTTTTGGGGCTGTTTTCAAAAGTTTTCCCCCGCGATGGTAGACCTGTCAGAAAATTGATAGAGTGCAAATTAGTTACAGCTTTATACCATTCCTTAAGCGTAGTGTCTTGACGAAAATAAGTAAAATTAATTAGTTTTATTTCCTACCCCTGAAGTTGCTTTTAAATATTATGTATTCCACCAAAGGTTTTTTAAATTATCATTGTCAAATTTTGGGTAATAATACTCATTTCATCAAAGGTAGTGGTATTTACGCTTACTAGAAAGTAACAGTTGCAAATATGGAGTTATACGTAACATGTACGGTGAAAATTCTGATTTAATGCATACCTAGTTAAAGGGTCATAAAAAAATAAAAGTATCACTGAGAGTTAAAATACGAATGTCAATCAATTCCTCCACCTTCAAATCACTAAGTGGCATTAATGGCAAGTATATTTGACAAGGCTGATTTAAAGAGAGTCAATGGCGCTTATCTCAAAGTTTTAAATGATTGGCGCACTCTGTGAAAAAATAAAACGGGCGAATGTGACGGCGAATGACAGGAAACATGTTTAAAGCGACTAGTACGCCATTCTATTTCGAAGCTTTCACTGGATCAAAAAAAAATCCACGAGTGAAAGGATGGTGACGCCAACCCTCTCCGTTAATTTGTCTCCCACTAAGCGTCGGGTCTGTTGTGATCACGCAATTAATTAATGTTCCACAAACATTAGGGTCGCTGGAGTGAGGAATGCAATACGTGAAGGGGGCGTGATACGATCACAATCACAGGCGAACCAGCTAGCGAGGTTGTTTAGAAGATCGACCATCAGAGGGCCAAATTGGATCTATTAGCTTTCATCCAAAACAATTTAAAAAATTCAGTTCATGGAAGGGAAAGATAATTTACGGCGAAAAAGTAATCATCATTCAGCTATTATCTCATAATTTTAAAATAAAATAAAAAATCGATTGCTGCCACCTCCTTTTCTTGAGTTGATCACGTCTTCAGAGGCCCTAATCATTTATTCATTTAGAAAATCCAGCTCAATAAAAGAGAAAGAATTGCTTGTTGGAGTGTAAACGATACAGATCCTCTTAAAGTGAATGCTCGAGGCCGAGGAGTAGCTAAGGAATGGTGACACGATCAGAGAGTCCATGACGTCTTCAAATAATCTACGAAAGGGTTGAGATCCTCGATTTCATCGCCTAAAATACCTGGAGAAGCAGACGACACACAGTGGGGCCAAATGCATAAAAGGTGGTCATAATAATTAAATGTCATGTAATCTGTTTGAAATTTGAAGTATAACAGTTTTCGAGGACACTAACTCCGAATATGATATTGAAATATAAAGAAAAATTATATTTTGCCAAAAAATTGGAATTTTCGCTAAAATAAGACAGTAATTGTTAATTACGTCCAGTAAAAAGGGGGAACATTTTTAATGATAATATATTACGAATATGAAACTGGATTTTTAAATTATTCTTTCCTGAAATACATTGTAAAGTTTTAATGCAATCGATGAATAATTTTATGAATAATTTTAAATAAATATCATCATTTTATGTCTATTTTTAATATTCAAACATTCTAAATGATGTAATTTCTGATAATGTTACATGTATTTTAACGCACTCGTTATACGCTTGCACATGCTTATGGATTAAAAATATATAGTTGAACATAATAAGGTAGCCGAGAAAATTACATTAAACTATATTGTATACCAGTCAATCTGCGTAGAGTATGAGCAGGCCCGCGACCACTCACTTAGACAAACGCAAACATTAGTTATAATCCGTCTCTGATTCGTCCCATGAATTATCAAAGCACAACTCCATTATATGAATAAGCCCACTATTTTTTAAAATCTTACGTGAAAACTAAAAAATTAACTTAAAACTTAACTTATAAATCTTTATATGAAAATATAAAAAGCTAACAAGCACATTTACATGACACATTATTAAATAATAGGTTTTCAACGTTGAATATGAACAGAGCCGCGCACAAAGACTTAGATACGTAAACACTAATTTCAATCAGACTTCGTTCCATTCAAAGAATCATCTTTCGATTCCGATGAAGACACTGATTCTGTCATGTAGGATTCATACAAAATATTCGTGGCCTCGAAACATAAAACTTTCGATGACTTGGGCTGCATCACAATCTGAATTAACAATAATCGAGTCGGAATGTAACATCATTCTCACGAACAAGTCAGCTACAGTTTTTATCCTCGAGCACTTTCGGGTAAAATCTTTCCAGAATTTCCTCAACAATGTTGTACGCTTTTTGTGTTTCCTCTGACATTTTTTCGATTGGTGATAATGAGTTTTGTAAGACATCCCTTTCATGCAACAGTATTTAGGGTAAACATCGTTGGCACATAGAACCAGGGATATGATTCAACAATAGCCGTGCTGTTCACATGTAATACTCTTCGCAGATATCTATATTTATTCTATAGCTAGAAGATAGAACTTGTAAAAGTATGAAATCTCTGATTAAGCTCCAAATTGAGACCTGTTATATTGGCGGGAATTTCAGAGTTCTCGAGCTATGTTGCCGTCATTACTGCTACCATACACCTGCTTTGGCCGGTTTAAACTAAGCTCCATTTTAAGTCCTTCCAGTATCCTCTTCAGGCACCTCCACCAATTCTTTAGATTTTGTATTGCAGATCTGCCAGGTTTTAACTTCCATTCTGAAAGCCACTTGCAAGAAGCATTCGAAAATTCGAATCCATGCATGGAACGTGCTTAAACCACATTAGGGATATCATCCTTTACTGGATGAGAAATTATAGCATCAACTTTGTATATTCTTCGTCTTGAGTCTCTCTTGCGCTAATTTATTGCAGAAGAACTCATTATGTTACGCTGATTACAAAGTAAGTGCTCCATCTTGACTATATAACTTAATGATGTTCGTATTTTTGTTTTTTAATAGAAAATGATTAAATCACTGGTTACTATTTATTTTTACAACAATTTTAATACTGCTTCAATGTTATAGTAAAAAAGCATTTCAACTCTATTGACATTGCTGCATCGATTCTACTTTTAAAATTTAAAATTTAGCCAATTGGGCAGCTGTAGAGCAGCCTTGAAAATCGGAATATTTGGAAGCGAGAGGGAGGCTATGCATCCCAGCAGCGCACCTGTCACTTTACCAGTGATTTATTCGAAGAGATGCATACTTACTTGCTTTTCGAATTAATTTCTCAGCGGCTCAAATAAGTGATTTCCCAAAAATGATATGAAAATCAAAACCCTGAACTTCTTTTTTCTAATTATGACCACCTTTTATAGATTTGGCCCCACTGTGCGACGCATTGAGAAACGAAAAAATACGGATTTTTTTTAAATCTGTAACACGATTGGCTGCGATAAAAAAATATTCGAAAGAACTCATACCTGGATCGCGATCATTGTCCTATGAAGTAAGTTTTATAAATATGAGGAGCTCTCTCTGAAGACAGAAACCAATACAAACATGAACGATATACTGATATTTTATAAATTTCCAGGAAATACACAATATTAACTTTAATTTCTAAACTTACTCCGGAGTATTGAATTAGCAACTCAATTTAATAAGTATAGGATTATTTTTTTTTCGTTTTTGCAGCTTTATTGATCTCTGTTAAATGATGAAGCCTCAGGATAATAGTTGGAGTAAAAGAGCAGATATTAATAATTGCAATAATAAGCAATTGTAGACATGCTATGAGACTTTCAGGCCGCATAAATCACCAATACACGAGTTGCCAACAGTAAATGAAATCAAAAGAGAAGAAAAAATGCCTCGGATAAATGTAATAATGAGACTTTCTGACGAAAGATTTTATTAGAAAGAAAAGTGGCAAGAAAGGATAACCATCGCATAAGGTGGAAGTATTTTAAGGATGATTTGGAAGAGGAGACAAGGCAAATGGGGATGCACAGATAGGTGAATGACTAGTGTTATCTGGAGGAGTAGGTAGCTATTGAGGACATTTTTAAGGGAGACCTCCGAATCTGATGATGACAATAGTAGCAATATATGTATATAAACACTTTTACTAAATGGTTCACCCATCAAGTATTAATTTATTTAAATTTCATAGCGCACATTTATTTTTGATTTCGTGGTCCTAACAATGAAAAAAGCGTTAATCCCTTACTAAATAGATCCATGAACACCTAATCTACAGTAAAATTAGTTACAGTCAGACAATTCTTTGGAGTGTTGAAATTTGATGACGATATTTCGCCGAGAAAGGCCTAGCTGTTATATTCTAAGATAATGTTCTCATTTTTGCCCTGTAAGAAATGTTTTCTAAAACGCCAAGAAGTCTAAAATTATCGATCTTGATTGAATAATTCCTTCAAATTTTCAAATGTGGAAGAAATAACTTAGAAGAATAAGATTGGAAATAGAAAGATGCAAAGAAATATGCAACGAAATAGGCAAGTGTGCGATATGGAAGCAATTGAAGTGGATTCATAACGCTTCAATGCAATAATTCTCGGAAGGAATTGTTATCTCAATTTTACCTCCAGGGGAATATTTTTCCTCCCTTTATTCGTGAGAGATTCTATTGCTATCCATTTCGGGCATCATAGTCGGCTTCGCTCCAAATCGATTTTCTCTACGGCCGCTAGAAGCAAATAGATATGATACTGGAGAGAGATATAAAAAAGAAACAAAAAAGTTCTTAATTTTTACCAACCATGGCTGGATTTGATTGGATTTATCGCTTTCTCACCGAACGAGTAATGAGAAAGTTTATACATGAAATAGATTACTTAATTGACTTAATGGCTCTCATCTGTCACCATAATTGGTCTGTTGGTAATAGTTAAATCTCATTCATTCATTAATTTAAAGACTTATCATTGCCGAAAACAATAGCCCTACTCGTAACGATTTTGGTTTAGATATAGCCAGGTTCGCTAAAGAGAGAAACGGTTAAAGAGTACCTGGCATTCTACGTGAGGCAAGAAAATTGACTGAGAATATTAGTTTGGGATAATTGGGGTGATTGCATGGAATATTTAGGGGTGAGGTTTTGAATCTGAACTACCTCCTCAGATACGAGAAAAAATTACTCTTATGAGTAAACGACCTGAAAAGAATAGGTGAACCTGAACATCCCGGCAATACGGATAAGCTTTCTGCAGAGTAGTGGAAGGATCAATGTATTCAGAACATGAATATGGGATATTAGTTATATCGATTAGGGCATAAGTATTGCGGAACACTAGAGATATTAAATGCAAAAACGTGAAGATTAATGGCCCACATGGTATCAATAAGCAAAAGGAAGTTTCCTAAAGAGGGAGACTTTTGAAGGGGTAACTGTAGTAATACGCACACTGAATTTCCAGAAGGTAATGCTGGAGTTGAGATATTGTTGACAAAGACCGC
Source organism: Ischnura elegans (assembly GCF_921293095.1). Lineage (NCBI taxonomy): Eukaryota > Metazoa > Arthropoda > Insecta > Odonata > Coenagrionidae > Ischnura > Ischnura elegans. The sequence continues at coordinate 60,454,312 of NC_060252.1, forward strand.
GGCAATACGGGTAAGCTATCTTCAGTGTAATGGAAGGATAATTATCTCTAAGATTGAGACCAAACCGGTATATATATACCATAATAGAACAGGTTTACATGCCAACGATGGACTACGAAAATAAAGAGGTAAAAGACCTATGTCAGGATATCGCGTAAATAATCAAAAAAAGTTAGAGGGTAAGATAATCGTATACTTCAAGAGTATTGGAACGATGCCGCCCGAGAAGTTCTTGACAGAAGAGTAACTGAAGGGCATGGATTAGGTAAATGGACTCGATTAGGCACTCACAATGGGACTCAGATTTTGCGGTGAAAATCACCAACCGTTGTACGTACATTCAGGCACCCCAAATGCAGGAATTTTAAAAATATCTAATGCTATAAGATGCAGGAAATTTAAAAATATCTGATGCTATAAGATAAGTTTCATCTAAACCTCCCAAATCTCTAACATTTAGTATTTTAGTTTTATAGAAACATTTCTAACGCTAAGTGAACACGAAAAATAATAATTAAAAAAATTTTTTCCTAAATTAACCTTATTAGAAAATTACGGAAACCCGCGCGTATTTATTCGTTTGTAGATTGTAAATGCTTATTATGTTTTATTATTGATTATTTTTACCATTGAATTTATAAAAAAAATATGAATCACCAGCGTCAGTTACATAGCATGAAATAATTATAAATATTTTCCACTGAACCTCCAGAGTTACTCCCACTGATTTTTTAAAATTGAATTGCCTTAATGGAAAACTATGAGTGGATTATTAAATAATTCAGCGATAAAACGATTGATATACCATATCCAGTTTTCATCGACGTGTGTACATGGAGATTTAGTATCAAGAACATTCGGGAATGTACACGAAGATTAAAATGATTAACATTGCCTTACAGCAATGTTGACAGGGCACCAACTCGTAAGCTACTTTTTATCGAGCTTCAATCCAATTACCGGCATCCAATCGCGTGATCAATGAATATAGAGTAGCGCTCTCTCGGATGTTTGACGAGCCATCTCAATAAAATGCATCCTGTCAAGGGCAATGTGCACCGCACTCCTGCGGTCTTACCCCGAAACGAGTAAAATTCAGTCGTGATTTTTCGGCATCCGGGTGAAACACATTTTGTGCACCCTCTTAGAAGCGACGAAATATCCTACCGCTCAACTGAGTTGACAACCACTCCTTTAAGTGCACGTTAACGATTAAAAGCTGAGATGGCGGCTGCTTGCTTGCTTGCTTCAAGTGCATAATGTAAGTGACAACTGGCACTGCGGAACTCAAATTTCAATTCCTCGCAAATTTTTGCAAGAACTCAATTTCAAATTCAGTGCGATCCGTTTAAGAGTACTTCCTTCAAGTGTCTCAGGGAACCGTCGTCGGTGAACAAATTTTTGAACACTTATGTAAAGATTGTCAGCTTCAGTTGGATAACTGGGAATGATATGATGGGCGGGAAATGAGTATAATAAAAAACATGTGAAAAGATAATACAGGAATCATTTGGAATGATTAAAGAGTAGAAACGATGATAATTTTGGGGATGAGAGCCTATTAATGAATATTGTACATAGAGAATTCTCCAGCCTTCAGGTGTGATCTGAACCACCTCTCATTAAAACGGGTTTACTAAAGTTGCTATTCGCATCGCTGACGGATAGAGCGACCGGATTTTCACGAAGGAAAAAACCTCCAGTAGAGGTTGCTACCTGATATTTGTATGCAAGACATTTCATCATCACTTAATTATAGGTAGTCCCATTGGAAATCTGCCCCGGGGAAGCTTTTGCAGTCTTTGACATGGTGTCTAAATCTCTGCTGACTGAGATGTTGGTTATGTGAAATCTTCTAACGCCCTCTGGTATATTCCGAGTGAATATTCTTCGGTTATAACTTTAAATATAGTATTAACTACCACTAGTCTGCAGATTTTCCGCCCAGATTTTTAGTGATATTTCTCCTCTTTCATTTTCCTTTACCTAATCCATACTCTCCGGTTATTTTAGCATCATGATTTTCTCCGACGGCATCGTTCTAATCTTCTAAAGTTATAAGAATATCTTCCCTTCTCATCCTTTTGATTAGGTACTTCCGCTTTATACTTACAAAAGTCTTCTGCCTCTTCATTTTCGCAATCTATCGCTGGCATGCAAACATATACTGCTATGGTATAAACCAATTTGGTCTCAATATTAATAATGCCTTTATTGCAGAATTGCAGAATATATATACCCTAATATATAACCCTATAACACTCCATAAGTCTCCATCTTTTGGCCGTTTCATTTTGCATATTCCTATTACGTGGACGTTCAATCTTCGCATTTCCACGTTAATAGTTATAAGGAAAATTGTTGGCAGCCTCCCTTCACCAAGTCATGGCATATTTACGAGCTCTAAGTATCATTTAGATGGCCTATCTTACCCAAAAAATACTCAAAATACCTCGGAATGCCACCAATGCAATTCTAGGATTAAACTCGTAATACTATAGCTAACTTCTGCGTCTAGAGGTCGATCAATCATCTACAACCCAGAGTACGCACCCTGTGGATTTATGCTTGGCCGCAATATAATTTTACTACCGAAATAAATTGAAATTTTATTCCTAGTCGTCGAACTTATTCATTTTATCCAAATGGTTACTTAGTTTACACGATCAGGACGAGAAGACCGCGTGACGGTACAACCAAGACATTCCATTCTTTTTTGTTTTCTGCTACGTTCCGCCAGTTCTGCCAGGTTTCCAGTTGTTTAAAGTCTTCCCTTCCTCCATCTATCCATCTCTTGCGACGTCTCCGCACTGGTCTCCTTCCTTCTATTGTCAAATCCATTGCCATCTTAGGATATCTTTGTCCACTTAATCTAACCGCACGCCCAGCCCATTCAGATATCCTACACCTTAACACTCCTATAATGTTCGGTTCTTGATACAGATTGTATGATTCTTCACACGTCATCTTCTTCATCCTCCTTACTCAAATAGTAGCCCTACATAATTATTACATAAAACATGAGTTTCAAATTTATGCAAGAAATAAAATTTGAAGGAAAGGTATCATCATAAGCGTACTATCTTACTTTGAGGGAAAGGAGGAGAGTAATATCCCAAATTAAAATGCAGACGAGTTCAAAGTATCATTCATCTTACCCAGTAATATACTCACAACACCTCAAAATGCCGTCGCTTTTTGTAAATGCATATTCAAGGATTGAACTGGTAATATTGCAGCTTACTTCTGCATCTAGACGTCGGTCAATCATCCGCAACCCAGAGGACGCACTCGGAGGCTTTAAGCTCAGCATTATGTCAGAGGAAATTGAGCTCTACGGCCTTTGAGCAATACAAAAAAGAGTCCCCAATGGCCGTAAAATTTGGCATCACATGTCAAATTAAACGACTACTTTACCCGAAAATCCCTCCTGTGACAGTTCACGGGAGTAATGCTTCATCGCCAGGGATTGCCACAGCCGCAGGTACATCACCTGAATGAAACCTTTACAAGACTGTAGAACCCTCGCAAAGGTAACTTTGGGTTTTAACCTAGGAGCTTTCGCGGGGCTGATGGGACCCCACTAAGGATGCCGGATTATTACCACAAACACAACCTCTCTTAATCCTTCGCAGAGCTAATGGGACCATACTAAGGATAGCAAATGTTCACACAATCACACTCACAAGCACTAAAAACATTAACTCACACATACCTACAGTAGGGCATAAATTTCGGGAGAACCGCTCAAAAGAGCCTAGTCAAAAAAAGAGCAAACGCAAAGGAAAGAGAGTGAGCGTCGGATACGTGTATCATTGGCTCCCCTCCTCCAATCCCCTATTGCCTCATCTCTTTTTATCCCAAGTTGTCCTCGACTTATTTCACTTACAACTTCGTGTTGCAAGTGAATATTCCTTTGAGATCGCTGAAGAGGAGTACTTAGTGCTCGAAATACGCGTATCCGACGATCACCCTCGTTCCTTTGTATACCTTTGCAGGCCATTTGAGACACTCTCTTAGCATTATAATTTCCAGTGTCCGAACTAATTCGCTTTATCCAAATAGTGGTCCTACCTAATTATTATTTTTATAATGAGTATCAAATTAATGAAGGAATAAAAGTTGAAGGATAGGTGTTTTCATAAGCACTCTGCCTCACTCTAACAGATGCGAGGAGGATCCTGAAGTAAAATGTTTCAAGGGGAGATGGAATCAGGAGAAGGGTGGGATGTAAGCAAAGGCAAGACGGTAGGGGTAAGGGAAAAGTGCGCAGATGTGCAGAGGAACACACTGGTCGCAGGAGCAGCAGGTGAAAAGACAGCGTTGAGAAACAAGGGGTACGCAAGGGAATGGAATGAAAAGGGAGAGATGGAGGGACAAATATACAAGGTAGAACAGAAGGCAAACTCACGTGTAGGGGGGAAAATTGAAACCGGCATCTCGTGGACCATATCTTTTCCTTATGCTTTTCCTCGAATACACTTTGGCGTCAAGGTGACTTTTTGTCAGTGTTGGTCCGTTGCCCCCATGCGTCATATGGCGGGTTCCCATCTTCTGGATGGGTTAAACGCTCGAGTATGATTATCATATATAGCTGCATATTAGGTTCTCAATTTTAATAACTTTTCTCAAATATTTTGCAAATAGTGGCAATAACTTATTTGACCTTTTATTTTATTCTCAAATCACCGAATAAAGTCATATCGGCCATTTTACATCGTGGAATTCAACAAATTTAACAAGTAAACATACCAACAACCATGCCCTGTACAGGGGAAACCTAACCAGGCGGGACTCGAACCCGCGACCTCTTGCATTGCAGGCGAAGACGTTACCCCGCCGCCACCGAGGCCATCTTTATTTTAATTTTCGTGTTAAAAATCATATTGCACCTAACAGAAAAATCAAAAAAGAATATTTCTGAGATTAGACGCAGATAAATTAAAGTGCATCATCTCAGTTTGATAGAAAGAAGCGTTTGAAATTAATAAAAACTTAATGAAGAGTGGAAAGATCGAATATGCTTTAACTTATTCGGAAAAACCATGGAACGTAAAAGTACTGAAATGCATTGCAAAAATCCCCATCATCATGTGGAGAATTGGTTACATATTTAAAGGGAGGTTTTGGATCAATAAGTAATTCAATCCAAATTGATTTGGATGAATGAGTGTGTAGCACATCCTGGGTTAAGAAAAATTTCACAAATTCACGTTAGAGGACTAGTTATTTTCCCACCTGGGAAGCATCTCCAACTTTGAAGATTTCAAATAAAACGAGTTCGTAATTTATACACGGAATTTAAAGTAAGGGCTCTTTAACCAGCAGCCAAGCTTTCTGCTCACCAGGCATATATTAGTATGTATATAATATAGATTCAATTGAAGCATAAGATTTTTTTAATTATTGTTCTCTTAATTTGCGTTTGGAATTTATTGAAAATAGAAGAATATAATTAATTTTTAAATTAGCCAATACCCTTGCAAGCATTTTACAATTTTTAGGTTGCATCACCAGGTTTTGAGATTTATAATAAACTAGCATAATACTTGAAAATTTTATCTCTCACAAAAATTGAACCAATAATAACATTATAACTTCAGGTTTGATGGAGGATTCGAAATATTTCAAGCATTCCACGGTTTTAGAAAAATTCTCAAGCACTATTTTCTATAGCATTTACTGTATGGCCATCATACTAATACCATAATTCCTTAATTTTTTAAACTTATTGTAGCAATAAAATATCATGGAGCAACCTTATTTATAATTACTTATCCTAATTATAAGTAATTTGATCATGCCCCCACCTGTCTAGAAACTATCAATTGATGTTATTGGGATATAGGGGAGTGAGGGGCAAGAGCCCGCATGGGGCAAGATTCCTTTCCCTAAATATTTCTCTAAATGCTGGGATAATACCACTTGTAGTCAATCAATTTCATTGACGTAACCGAATGTAATACAGGGGTGTGTTAAGAGGAAGACAACGATTGACAGAACGTGATTTTTTCTTATTTTTCATTTCTGCGCAACGTTTATCTAAATTGTCGGACCACGTAATTTTTGTCTGTGATTTGAGCGTTTATTTAACTACCATTTTTGTCTAGCATTCCTTTATGTGCATTCTTTGCCTCAAAAGTTCATGGATTTAGCTGGTTTGCAGCTCACCATGTGATTGTGTCATGGCGTTTTAGGTGTACTTTTGGGGTAAGAGCCCTGGGGCAAGTGTAAACATTTATATTGACTGGCTGAAACATGTCAAGAAAAATGCAAAACCCTCTGTTAATGATCCAGTCTTGCTCATTTTAGACAACCATATCTTCCATGTTTCCCATTCTACCATATAATTTTGTGAGACTAACTTCGTCCGTATAATGTTTTTACCTTTCCTAAATTGCTCACACAACGCTCAGCTGGTAGATAAAATATTCTTTGGCCCTCTGAAATGTTTGAGAAGGAAGCAACTGTCGGGAATGCAGCAAAGGAATAATAGTCCCGGTATTTACGCACTTGATCCATACGCCTTCATTGGTTACAAATAAGTTGGATCCAAATCAAGGAGGATATAAAATGGACAAAAAGAGGGAAAAAGGAGAGAAACTGAACGTAGAAGGCGGAAAAGCCTTTTTACCCTCAAGCATTTCTCCCTTAACTCCTTTACTACATTCATGTCCATTTAATCCTTTTCAACCTTCCACCTCTGAGAATACTTTGCCTTTTTGATATCAGAAGGCAAATGTCTCACTTGAGAGCATTAGTCCATATCAAAAACCATTGCAATTACAAAATCGGCGTAAAAACTCAAAGAGGTCTGAATTCTTACGAGTTTATCCGACACCCTGAAACTAAACATGAAGATATCTAAAAACAGGGATACGGATTGCAGTACTAATCGGCGGTTTATAGACGGCAAACGGCAAAATTCACTTCACCGGAAATACTGATTATGCCTTTGGAGGTTGTGAAAAATGTACTTAGAGCCACCCATTGTTGATTGGATAATGTGTTATGAACGTAAAACATGGATAAAAGACCCTTGCACCACATGTTCTGGAAAGCGAAAGTTCGCATGTGAGAAATGTGACTAAGACTCTTGCCCCATGAAGGAAGGACTCTTTCCACACGTGAGGGGTAAGTTTCCTATTTGTTTTTCTCTTATATTTTGATATAACTGCAGTTCTTTATTTTTTCAATTGAAGATAGGTAATGTAGTACATGTAGCAAAGAATAAATTATGTAAAAATGAAATTTATTCTGACGAATATTTATCGTGTTCTCAGCCATGTTAGTGTTTTTACATAAGCCGACGTTTCGGGAGACGACTTGTCTCCCATCCTCAAGGCTGTGTTACTTTATGGAAGTCCCATTTCACACCCGAGAAATATTTTCCAGAAGTAATCACCAGGAAAAATTAAAATCTTTTATGAAATTTATTGCTTGAACCGGAATACTTAATTTTTGTGATTGTTTGTTAGATCTGTGGACTTGCCACTCGTTCCCTTCTGTGACATTTATCAAAACCCTGCTGCTAAGTTTATTTTTGTATTATGGAAGTTTGAATTTGTCGGTGTAAGAATAACTAGTCCACAAGTTATACCATTTGGAACAAAAGTCATCCAAGTTAACGAAAACTCCTAATAAGCATTTAAATGTACATATAAATAATTACCTGCTAATACTTCCTTCAATATTTGTCTGGGGATGAGTATTCATCAAAATATAAAGACCTAACCCGGCGTGAGGTTCCACCATGCTTACACCTCTCCGTGCTTGACGTTAACCTGCACGAATAAAGAGATTGCTTGATTTAAAAATGGTCAAAAAGAATTCACACAATTGATAATCGTTTTGCACATTTAGCTGGGACCGACCTCTTGGAACTCCTTAAATACTGATTAATAAAAATCACGAATAAGGCGGAAGGGTACAACCAAGCTAAGGCTATGGTTACTACTGTGCATGCGATTTCTGACGAGAACGTCTGAATTCGTCCGCACAAACAAACGCCTGTTTTCCTATGAGAGTATTTACACTAGGAGCAACTACCATGTCAGAAAATGTACGAGGTCGTCAGAAGTAGTTGAGCGATCAAATAAATTTAATTTTTTCGCACGACTTAGGTCTTTTTTGGTGTTTTACTATTTTATTAGTGAGTTGAATTCGAGTGATTTGATTACTTTACGATACATGAGGTTAAAATGATACCTAACTCTTTTGTACGTGAACAAGTGTTTTTTGGGATATGAGAAACAAAAATATGACCACAGAGATAATTCTCGGCAAAAAATAACTTCATTAACGTGCTTTCAAGACAATATAAATAAACAAATTCGTCCATATTAGCAGTGCGGAAGAAACGTACAGACTATCAGAAGATCAGAAAACGCGCGCAGTGTAACCACCTTGTTCTGAAGAGGATTTTGGAAGTACTCTAAGGAAAATATTTACGTCAGAACTCGCTTGCATAGTAACCTTAGACTTAGTGTTTAAGGCTGGATCCGCTTGAATTGGCTTAGATCGTATGATATGGTAGGTGAGCCGATACGAAAAACGAGAGGGAAAAGAAGCAAAATAAATTTAGGCAGAAGGATGGGGAAATAGATAGGTGGAAGAGGGTAAAGGATATATGAGATGAAGGGGGACGAGACAGAAAGTGAGTAGTTCCTTGGACCAAAAAGTCTCGGTGAAAAAGGAAAAGGTGCAGGAAAGGGTTGGTAAAAGATATGTGAAAGGTAAGGGAGGAAGAGACCCAATGTGGAGTTGAAAAGATTTAGTATTGTATTGAAGTATATGGAATTTAATGATTATTATTCCGTTAATATACTTTTAAAAGTTATTGGAGATAGGCGAACATTAATACTTCTTTTACATTAGCCAATTCCCTTGTAAACATTTAGCAATTTTATTTTGTCTAAGTGGACGGAGAGGAGGACAAACAACGAAGTGCGAGACATGGTGGGTTAGAAGAGGCAGCTTTTATATGAGATACGGAGGAGGCAGAAGGTATGGATTGAGCGAGTACTTAGCGGGGAAGGAATGTTGAAAACAGGTTAAGAGGGTAGAATGCTAGGTAAACGAGGAAGGGTAGGGATGGGAATAGGATTTTTAGATAGGATGAAAGGTAGTCGGCCTTATTGTGAACTGAAGAAGGAAGTGCTTGATTGAAGGGAGGGCTCCCATCATAGATGGATATAGGGGGGGGGCACGGGGGCACGTTCCTCCCTCCCCAGGCCCTTAAAAATATGTAAGATTTTTAATACGATCCCATTATCATTGCGTTCGTTTTGTATTACGAGGTATCCTTGTGCCCTCTCAGAACAAAATCCCGGCTTGTTTGTGCCCCCCCCCCCAGAAAGAAATCCTCGATCCACCCCTGGTTCCCATAATGCTTCATAAGTGCTCCAATGAAACCTAACTTCTTCGGTAGAATACTATAATAAATTTTAATTTTTATAAACTAGTATCATACTTGAAAATTTAATCCTTCACAAAAATTTACGCATTTGCAAAATATGCCGCATCGAGTATTTTTCAAGGCGCACATTTTTATTGCTAATTCACATCACAATTTTATTGCAAATTGATGTCAAAAGAGATGGTAGGTACGATATATGAGTTGAAGGGGGCCAAGGCAGAAAGTGAGTATTTCCTTGGACCAAAACGTCTCCGTGAAAGGCGGGGGAAGGGTTTGAAAAAGATATGGGAGAGGTAAGGGAAGAAAAGACCCAATGTGGAGCGCAGGTGCCTTACTTTTCGAATTAAAAAATGCGAAAAATATGAAGAGGGAGAAAATAAAATGCAGAAGAGAGAACTTCCCCGCGCTCCGCCACGTCTCCGCTGGAAAAGATGAAATGTGGGACAGCATAGACCTTATCCGATATGTGTTACGATGTTGCATTTCTCTCTCCCTCCCGCGGCCCACTCCATTCCACCTTCCGCAGACCTTCATGCCTCACATATTTTTTACTCAGCCATACGGACGTCTACTCTTGCGTCCGACTTCTTCGCATTTTCCCCCACCATAGCCTACGAGTGTTTCCTCTCCCGTATCCTCATAACTGAAAAGGCATTCCCAGAAGAGAGCGCTGTTCTTTATTCAAATAACAACGTCGCATATTGCGATGAAAATGTGCGCATTGAAAAATACTGAATGCGTCGCATTTTGCAAATAAAAGGATAACGCTACACATTTTTTTAAACGTATCGATATGAATCATTACCCACGAGAATCATTGGGAAACGCATAAAATCTGATGGCCCCGCCATTCCCTGTCCTAATTTCTACTTACAGGAGAACTGTGACTTGCACAGACTCGGAGGAAAGTTAATGTTCAAGTGAATTAAAGATATAAGATTCGGGGCATATTTTCATTCATTAACTACATTTTGCGTCAAGTGAAGATTATAATACTCGTAAAAACATTAATACTTAGATAAAATTTTAATTTAGATCACCGCAAAATGCTGAGAATAAATTTTGAGAAGACTTTACAGCATCATCAATTTAAATAAAGCTTACTTCGGTAACCAAAAACCTTTTTTAATCAATGGAATGCTAAAATATTTATAATTCTCATTAAACTTTTGTAGCCCTTCCATGTTAATTATATATTTATGTATCCATCAATTTCCCACCTAACCTCATCGAGCATTGACGTATGGCGCGAAAACCAATAGCAGAAATGATAATCCGAACGTGATGAAAATACCAATTGCCAGCTCAGTGCCGTGATTCCAAATTCGTCGTTGTAAACAAGAATATCATAAGTATAATATTTCAATTTTCGAAATCTCGTTCTTTACAGAGTACTCCCAGAATCAAAACCTCGTATATTTCTCAGCAGTGTTCCGTTTACCTAAGAGATTCCTCGACAATTGGTAAAAAAATCATATGTTTTCCTTCGGCGCAATGCGAGAGAAGAAATAAAAATATTGAATTCCTCGTAACGTGTTCCATATTGATTTTTAAATTCAGTCGGAGAATTATTGAAAAACTGTAGTTCTATTTTCGCATCTTCTACGATCCCTATGCACCTCATTGTTTTTCTATCCAGGCACTGGAAATGATACATGGAACTTAGTTGGACTGAAGATCTCGTAAAATTATTTCAAAGCAGTTGGTTGGGCACCGTATATCCTACTAAAAACCTCCCGTACATTTATCTATCCAATTAGAACAAATTACCAACAGGTACACATGACTAGACATTTTTATCATTAATAATCGAAATTTTGATCACCGATCGCATCGATTAATATTCTGAATTCGTCCCCGTGAAAGTTGAAAACTACGATCAGAATTATGGAGTCATAACATTTTTGCGCATTATGTTAAACATATTGACATTAAGCTCTCTTTCAATATGTAAATCCAAACTTATTATCATATTTTAAATAGGAAGCATGCCTCCAGCTCGATCAGTCTTCTTCGGTGACAAATTACTCGCCTATCGCCATAACATTTCCAACGTACATAAAATAGACCCTTGTCCGTATTGTCTGGACATCATCACTGGTCAACAATCCTAGGATTGGTTTGAATCAGCTCTCCACTCAGTTCTCCTATCAGCTAATATTTTTCACACCAACGTATTTCTTATCTTCCACATCCTTCTTTACTTGTTCCATATATTTTGTTCGAGGTCTTCCTTTTCCGTGCTTGCCTTCCACTTGTCCCTCAACGATTGTCTTCATTAGGCCATCATGTCTTAAAATGTGGCCTACAAAGTTGTTCCGTCTTCTTGTTAAGGTTTTCATGAGGCTTCTCTTCTCGTCTACTCTTCTTAGGACTTCCTCGTTATTAACTTGGTCGATCCATTTGATGGACCTCACATTTAAAATTTTTAGGCCTGATTTTTTAAGAGAGGAGTTACTTAAAACGCTAGATAGAAAGGTAAACTTTTTGTATTTTCACACAATATTTATTAAAATACTCAACCGGCTCCGTCCTTTTCAGGTCATTATTAACAGGTGAACGTCCCTCATCTTGATAATGATCTGAAAAGGTCGAAACCAGTTGAGTGTTTTAATAAATACTGTGTTGTATAAACCAAAGTTTACTATTTTAATCTAATATATCACCATTCCACAAAGTAAACTCGCAAACCAATGATTTCAAATATTTTGTTTGAGTAACAAGAAAATGTTGAAAAAAGTCTAATCTATGTGCACTGTAAATCCCAAGACGGTAGCATAAGTTTTAAACCAGGAATACGTACCGAAAAAATGCAAAATGTGCCCGGCCGAGAGGGAGGCATGCGTCCCAAATGATAAATGGGATATTAATAAGCCCCTTCCTTGAAAATATCGAAGGAAACTGAGCTCTTTCTGGAAAGCCGTCGTCGGTAGGCACACAAATCTTACAAAGGACATCCACTGAATAATGAACTCCGCTTTTTAAGATGTGATCGCAAGTGTACATCAACTTTTTGCGCGTGTTTACGAGCGAACCTCTCTATTTTTTTCTCAGTCCGCCATCAAGAATTCCGGAATTGTCCAGGATAGCGTCACGATGATCTTGGGATAGACGTGAAGTCTACGTTGAAAAGGCATTAGCCAGCGTCCCAAGTTCTTGAAATATTTCGTTCTGCGTTTTTATTTAGCTAATCCTAGGGCCATGAGTAACGAACTTCGCGCTATTCTATGGATATAGTGCACTCTGGTATTAGTCCCGTCGGTTGTGACGCCGGTCACAACTCCCATGCTTCATAAGTTGCCGAGTTTTAGCCCGCCTTGGGACTTTGAAGAAGTCGTTATACGATCCTAGATTAGAATTTTCTAGGCCTAACCTAGAAAGAGCGCAGCTTAGCAGCTAGTACCATATAAATTTCAGTTTTGCCTTACTATTTCAACGACAAGGAAATTTTAAGGATGACTTTGAGGCATATTAAGTATGCTGGGATTAATTACAGCGGAGGGATATAAAGAGGGCAACATTAGTATTACGCAGAGATACGAAGCAATGTTAAAGGAATTAGCAAAACAATGTATCTCGGTAATCCGACGCATAAACAGCCGAATCAAAAACACTGGGCTATAGGAAACATACATGAGATAAGCATAATGCACAATAACTTGCGAAAGAATAAATTCACAATTAATAATTACAGTAGTGATAATGGCAGAATAAATCCTGGACATTTATAGCTACGATTATGACGTAATATGTAAGTTATGAGTATGCCCTTTTTATGTCTTTCTTAATATCTTTCCAAACCATTGGTTGCGACCATTTGTTGGATCCATTGGTTGTGAAAGTGAAGGTCAATTAGGTGGCATGAACATAATCTGTACATGATCATCTCTCAATTTTAATGTTTCCTCGTTCAAGCAGCCAGAGTCATTAACCAAAATTAGCCGAGCCTTTGCTGGTTTCTCTTTCCAAGAAATATTTTTACCGATGGTAAATCAACCATAGATTTTACCTGTAACAAAACTTTTGTAAACAGTAACATAAAGTAAACAGAATATCAATAATTGATTCGAATATGATATAGTGCTGCACTAATACCGTATATAAACAATCATATAATGAGTGATTTTAATGCTGTTCAACAGCTTCACTCAGTTGCAATAAAATTAATGATGGAGTCATCATCGTAAAATAAGTTAATTCTATTTATGAAATGTACTATTGAATGCCATATAATAGGAATTTTGAGGTGAGAATATAAAAAAAATGCCCAAGTGTACATTTGAACAAAACATGGCGCATCGAAATTAATTTTTTTAATGATGAAATGCCTTAGGGGGAGCGTGGTAGCCTTGTGCATTGGGCATTTGCCTTATGATCCAGGGAAACCGCGTTCATATTCGGGATTAAGCCTTCGAAAAACACAAACGAGCTTCCCTTAATGTGCCTCACGAAAAAAAACAGCTTCCCCCCTCACCCAATTGTTTGAAATTCAACAACCTGGGGCTTGTTGCGGAATGAACTCTACCATCTTCTTAAAAACTATCCTGCTAGATGAGCGAGTGAGATTTAATGAGTGAGAGAGTGTAAGAAAATACATAACAATCAGTTTCAAGAAAAAAACCGCAGATTTTCAATACATTTTTATACACCTCCAGGCAAGAGTAAACGCTGACGATGATTCATTAAGCTCACTCTTTTACTATTTAAGCCAGTTTTTAACTGATAACCCACTAATTGGAAACGATTGACTTTAAGGGCTCGGTTTCAAGGCATTTTCTACTAATTTTGCACTGAAGAACAACGAACAAACCTAGGAATCGCGCAGTAATATTCCGCGAAATGGTCCAGGGTATTTTACCTTGAGGTGAATATATACCGTAACAGAATAATGGATTTTATGTAGACTGACAATTTTCTTCTCAATTCTCCTCCAACGGAGTTTGTACCCTTGAGATTGGCATATAATGCGTCGAAACCGGTTGAATTTAATCAGCGTGGAGTGGAATATTGATTAGTCGTTATTATTCTCAGTGTCATGACGATATTCCACTAAGATGAGCCAGAGCCAGCTACGATTGAATCATTTCCTTTCAGGACTCGGTTGTAAGAGATGTTTTTCTAATTAACCACTAGAGAACAGTTAACAAACCTGAGAATAATGCACAAATCGCGGAAAATTTCTCATCAATTGGAGACCTTAAAGGTCACATCTTTTTTTAATTGGGGTGAAATAATCCATTATTATTCCGTAGAAATGAAATGTCCTGAGAAAACATAATTCCCCTAGACATGGAAGCGAACCACAGAATTTTCACTTTCGATTGGTTCCTTGATTCCCAGTGCAGCGCAATTTATTTATACAGGCTTCGAAATATTACGCAAAAATTCCATTTATTGAGGCATATCTTTCAAGTGTTGCATACGTTGAAAATACGGGTACCTAGTTTTTACAAATTAGTGTTTATTTGAAAACAACCATCTTACGCACATTAATCTAAGTTTGTTCTGTCTGACAGGCGAGGTCGAAGCACGTGCGGCCGACTAAGGATCCTCACCCGAGGGTAAAGGCGCCTAAAAACGTTTCCTTCCCCACCGCCTTCGCCACTATCAAGGACCCGCTGAGATGAGAACAATTGAGTGTGGGACAAGCCGGACCACTTTAAGTCCCTTCGCACCGTTGCTGACTTGAAAAGGGATGTTACCTCCTACGTCGTTCGTTGGCAGAGCTGCTTTCCCTTGAGTGGAAACTGTTCCTCGGCCCTCAGGAAAAGAGGATTAAGCCGTACGCCACTGTAGGTTTGGGGATCAGGACGGCAGCTCTGCAGGAGAACTCTAAAAGGGAAAAAGGAGTCCGAAGGGATTGTATAGAGGGGGAAGTAGAGGGGATCGAAGTGAACTCGTACCAACGACCATCTCAGCAAACGCCGTAAAATGGATGTTATCAAGATTAATTACGAGGAGCAATTTATAGTTTATGATAGCATAGCTTCGCCGCCGCTTGGGTGGAACATGATAATGAGGAAAAAATAGATTCGAAAAATTATTTTTCCTCCTCAACAACTCAGCCCAAGTGAGTAATCCCGTATTATCTCATATTAAAATAACACTTGCAAATTTACACGATTATAAAGTATATTACGAACAAGGTGTCAATAACACTTTCAAGTTACCATTATTTTAAATTTTATCACAGCCTAGGCTACGTCGTCACTACATAATCTTACACGTAAGAGGATACCAATCTCTAAAAATGCCCGAAGATGGATTCTATCAGGATTCATTACGAGGGGAAATTAATAGTTTATAATAGCATTGCTTTGTCGAAGTTTGAGTAAAATATAATAACGAGGAAGAAATAAGTCCAATTTTTTTTGCATCTCAACATTTCATGACTAGTGAGTAACCTACAAATATCTCTTAATGAAATAAAACTGGCGATTTCCCATGAATGTAAAATTTATTATGACCTAATTTTCGTTGTTACTTCGTCATCTTCAAGGTTAGAGGGTACCTTGAAGCTGTTGTAATATGCAAAAAATTATATTCGCATCTCAACTCATGCCAAATAAATAACAAATTCATATCTCATATTGTAATTATACTTGCATTTTTCCGCGATTATAAATGTATTACAACCTAGCTTTCGTTGCTACTACATAATTTTCAACGTAAGAGAGTACCTATCTCAACAAACCCCTAAGATTTATGCAATCGGGATTCATTACTCAGGGCAATTTATAGTGTATGATAGCATTTCTTAGTAGCCGTTTGAGTTACACATGATAATGAAGAAAACATAGACTCAAAAACTGATTTTGGTATGCCAACAACTCATACCCAGTGAGTAGCCTACAAATATTTCATAATGAAATAATACTTGCAATTTTCCACGGTTATAAAATTTATTGCGACCTAAGTTTTGCTTTAACAATATAATTTCAAGGCAGGAGGGTAGCTACCTATGTCAACAAACGCCCTTAGATGGATGTTAACGGGGTGATTTACAGTTTATGATAGAATTTCTTCGTCGCCGTTTGTGGAAAGCACAATAATGAGGGAGAAATAGGCTCAAAAACTTATTTTTGTACCTCAACAAATAATACTAAGTGAATGACCGACAAATATCTCATAATAAAATAAATACTTGCAACTTTACACGGTTTTAAAATTTATTAAATCCTAGGTTTCTATTTTACTATGCTACCTTTAAGGTTAGAGGGTGCCTTGAAAATGTTTCAATGTGCAAAAAAATTACATCTCAGCAACTCATATCAATTGAATAATCTGCAAGTATCTAACATTGAAATAATACTTGCAATATTCCATGATTATAAAATTTATTACGACAACGGTCTCAATGTTACCACATCAGGTAGGAGGGTATCATCAAAAACTAGGTCGTATTAAATTTAATAATCGTGGAAACTTGCAAATATTATGTCAATATGGAAAAATTCCACTTCATCACGCTTGAATCTTCGGATTTTATACTAATATCTCTTCACATACTCCTCGTCCTCGCGTGCTTTATAACTGTTTACATTATTGTGACATGTTCCTTTCATCAATAAAAAGTTCCATCAATGAAAGTTTCTCCCTCAACGAGTACATGAACCAGAATTCCAATGGCTTTTGGAGCTCCTGAAAAGTGGGTAGAATTCTTCGTTTTTCTTCATTTTAAACATACAAGTTTTGCACCATCTAATTGCCCGTGTTGTTGCGCGGACGTAACAGCATAATTAGGGAACCACACTGTTCAATTTTGACTAAAGAACATGAATACTGTGCAGTAAAGTCGAAATCCCATCCCAAAAAATACTGTTTCGTGGATAATTTCATGTTCATGAAGCACGGCCTTTTTATTAACTCCTTATTCAGCTGTTTTTATTCATTCCCGCGAGATGCTTCAAGAGGAATTCTACCAATTTTTACCGACGTCAGCAGGTGCAAAAATAAACTTGTTTTCTCCTGATGATGTCGCACAGGGAAGAAACTGGAGTTTAATTATAAATTATTAATGTAAAATCCACAAGGGTTTTTTTATTCCACATTGCAACAGTGTAATGCTTGCCATAATTTATCACATCACTTTGGTGATAAATAATTATAAAGGTGTTTATATGCTTTACTTTTTGGTGTTGGAATAAAATTAATTTGGTAATATAGGAGGCAAGGGTCAACTGGTGTTTGAGTTGGCTAGGAACGATCCAGATGTGTTCTTATGAAATATTCTCTCAGCACCGACCCTGTTTTGTGCCTCCTTTGCTCCCCAATCAAACTCAAAGCTTTTTTGAGCATATCATCCCAGTTGACCTCTTCCCTTTCCCCCTCACAACAAACAGAGAAACCTCAGTCCCTAATCTGCTTCGTTTTCATTAACGCCTGCAAACGGAAGGGGAGCGGTGACTCCAGAGTGGAAGGCGAGTAGAATCAGGAAAAGGGGTAAAGGAGGAGTTTATACGATTCAATTACGTCTAGGGTTTTAAGATCCAACATCTGGATGCTGCGAAAGAAACAGTTTGAGTGGCTACAGAAACGTCCAAGATTGAAATGGATGGCCTTTAACGACTAAAACAGACTGGTTATGGGGAAAGTGGTCTTGACTCCAAGTCGCCTATACTTCATTGGTTTCACCCAATTTAATTAAAAAGGGATGGAAGGCTTCTGTTGGTTGTGGACCTCAATGATTACAGATTATGCCAGATTTTTAAATGACATTCCAGTTACCGGAATACTCACTTTCCTAGCTACATGTGATATGATTGTTGTTTTCATTTCTAAAGTGAAAATGCAGTTCTTCAGAAAAATGATATCTTGGAGTTCATTAACTTTTTTTAATTCCAAACAGTGTTCAAGAAGCTATGTATAGAACTATTTATGTTAAACGTTGATTTAACAGAAGGAGTAACTTAAAAATGCCAACATATTCCTGCCCGCAGTGCCCATGTACTACAAGAGAGCCGCGAATTTCAACACCAAACACTATTTAAAAAAGAAGGCACAGTTTGGTGGTTAAGGACATATTTTATCCAAATTTCACCATAAGTGAGCTGAAAGAAGATGAAGTAACTTTTCCAAATTAAATAAAATATTGAGGAATTATTTTGATAAAAATTTGAGTAATTTATCTGGAGTCATCGATCGTTGTGCCATGTAAACTTCCTTTAGGCTAAGCGCACTCTTTTTCTCCATACCTTGCGTCCATTGTTATGGGATGGTCCCCCAAGTTTTAACCAAAACTTTTCTGTACATCCTGGAGGCACTCTAAGAAAATACATCTGAGGAGAATCGTGAATAATTAGTTTTAATAATCCACAACGGAAAAGACATCTACGAACTTATTCTTCCTTCCTCATATCTTACTCGCATTTTTATGAGACATTACGTACACATGTAAGAGGGCGTAGGAATTATTTTTATGCATCACTAATTCGTCGTTGAAATAACTTTTAACTGCCCACTTCAGACGGAAGAAGGAGGAAAGAATAATTTATTTTTCTGTCCGAGTCCTGATTTCAAACGCCTGTCCGGAACGTGCCTTTTGCTCCAAAATGCGTGTGGTCGCCACCTAAATTCCCGGTTTAAGTGCCGAAGAAAACGAAAGAGTTACGACGAGACGGACGGCGGGGAAAAACTGGGAGGGAAAGGCGAGAAGACGTCTTGGGGGTGCCGGCGAGTCCACGAGTTTCACGCCCTTCTTCTCTAGCGCCTCCTCAAGGCAATAACGTGAATCGACGACCAGACAGGAGTTAATGAAACGACTGCTCCAGAGAATGACACGAGTGTTCCTTTATGGGACGAGAGAATGCGAGTAGGGAAGCAGCGGCCGAGACGAATAGCACCCACACTTAGTCTTTCATTTTCCCCTTGACCCTTCGACTAAAGCCTTGTTTCTCCGTCCTCCTAAGCTCCTCAAGGGCCTTTCTCCGCCCATTCGGAAAACCCATTGCACAAGCCCTCTTCTCCTTTAGCTTACATCTATCCCAGAATATTCCGAGTGCTACGAGAAACCCGTGGACCGGCCTAAAAATTTCCTCTGATCAGTCTCTGAACCGGATGGAATCAGGTTCCTACCAAAATGGCAATAGGGATATTTTTGAAAAGTCACGTTCAGGGACTCAACCCGGAGGTTTGCTTGGATAGGTAAGGGTAGAGTTCACCCCAGAATTAGCTACAGGTGTGTTAGTTTCATAGATTCTGTGTAGGGGAGGCCAGTTCCTCTCCCTGGGTTACCTCGAACTTCACGAAGTTTAAGGATTTACGAAAGCTTCAACTGGGATTGAACCTAAGCTACGCCGAATCCAGCGCCCATACGATTATTACTGTTGATTTTTACACTCTTTTACGGATATATAAATTCCGCAACTATTTCTGATACAGATTCTGACAAAGAATAATCATCGATAATAACTTCTTTCAGTAGCTTTTTATCAAAATGCTGCTCAATTCGCATGGAAATAGTTTTATTGAAAATGTCTAGGTGAAGCAGTATTGACATATTCGTCACGTTGCGTACTTAAACTACTTGCGTATTTAAATTCCTAGGAACGCCGATTCTAGGTGGAGGTGTTGAGATTGGAAATATACCTTTGGTTTAAACATGGTTAAAAAGATAATGTTTAGAATATAAATTTACCCAATCAAACGTTATGATGCATCAATTCATTATGAATAACGAACAACAACTGAAAACGTACTAATGAATACATATTGTACGCTTTAAAATTGTTTAGGTTGACGTGCCTAAATGACGAGAATCTTCGTCATCCGTCCGGAACGTTCGCGAAAAAAATGACGAGAATTCTCGCCATCCGTACGCAACGTGTTAATCTCCCCCATGACCCCTCGACTGTAGCTTGCTTCTCCGAGCTTCTAAGCTCTACAAGGGCCTTTCTCCGCTCATTCTGACAACCCATCCCCAAACCAGCTTCTCCTCCTATCTCACATGTCTCCCGAAATCTTCGGAGGATCGCGCTTGAAGCCTGTAGACCCAACAAGCCAGGAGCACTTTCATCTTGCAGTCAAGCAAATAATTTTCATACCTTACTGCCGGTGGACGGTCAGAGACAAAAGACGATACCAATTCTATATTTTCCATAAAATATAAAAATTAACTGGAATCGAATAATTATTTTACGAATTTAAAAAATTTCGTGTTATTTATCCATACAGCTTACTAATTTTTGGAAACGAGGAAACATTCCACGAATTTCAACCAAAATCAATGGCACACGATGGCCGATCCCTTGCTCCGAGTAATTTTGAGATATAAATTAACAGCAGCCTAAAATTTTGTAGCATAGCGACGATTTTCCCTCTTTTCATACCATGAAGCTAAAAAGTGGATCAATGTTAAATCAACACTCCGGAGTTCATCTTCCCTGAAGCCTCAGGGAAGAGAGAAGAAACGTCAGCTTTATTTCACCATGAAGGCGCTTGCCCCCCCAACAATATTAGCCAGTCATGATAAGACTGCTCTTCATTTTTTTTGTAATTCGCAAGGAGTTTAAAATGTTAAGGCGTGGAACTATATTCTTATTGAGTATACGAAAATATTAAGTGCGATGTAAACGTAACGGGCCGTAACGTAAATGCAATGGACCGTAACGGTCGGCGAAGAGTTACTGGAGATGCAAAAGAACTGCTTATGTTCAAGTTGCCAACCAAATAAAGTAAGCCACCTTATTTATTTTAAAAAATGTTAGATAATGTGCCTTTAGTTCCGAGTGGCCAAGTATATGCATTAAGTAAGCATATTTAATTTAACATTAAATGGTTTAACACTTAGCACGCCGGTCCAAAAGCCGCTGGTCATTTCCTGGATGCCGGCCGTTCTTGCTACTTTTCCAAAATTCATCACAAAAGAACATTTCAACTCGCAATAATTGAAAAAAAATATGTCTACTTGCTTATGCCATCAATCGGCCCTGAATGGAAGTAACTATATCAATGATTGAACAGACATACATAGATTACGTCTAGTGACGGAATCACTCTTTTAAAAATTGTTGAAAAGACCATTCCATCATTTGACGTGAAAAGCAGTTATGAAGTTGTCTTACCATTCCGTCAATTGACGTGAATGGCACGCTAAGTGTTAAAAATGGTAAAAATATGCATTACGCGTCGTAACATACTAATATACTTGTACTTGGGCCATTTCAAAGCTGGCTATCGGTGTTCCGTAACAGCAATACTCTTAGCTCACCCATCTTCACACCATGCGCTGAAGGGGAAATACAGCTTGGTCCGACACTTTCACTCATGGAGTCAAAACTAATGACCGAGGCATACCAGTCACATCTCAGCGTGGGGTGGAAGAGATACGCCCTTTAAAAACCTCCGCCCCCGGTGACCCCCTCTCCTCTGCCCAGCACTCGTCCATCATCCGCTACGCGTATAATATCCTTCCTCCACGCCCCCTGCTAGTGGTGAGACAGGAGAATAGCCGAGAGACGAGGGCGAGAGAGAAAAACAATATTCCGGCGCGGACATCGATGCTATTAAAAGAGGAGTCGCTAACACGGTGTGGATGGGGTTTCATTTCGACGTTTAATGGGCCACACGCTCTCTTTTATTTATTTTTTTACAACGTCATTCGACGCCTTCCACTACAGGCCGGAGGAAACGGAGCAGACGAGAGGGAATGCGTCACTAAAGGGCACTCGAGGAAGAAGTGCATTTAGGTCTCTCGATGATGCCCCATTCCTCAACGCGCTCATGTCACTGAAGTATGATCAACGTCGCTTGCTCCAAACGTCGTCTTTTCCGGATTTCTTATTAGAAAAGAGGTTTTTGCGATTCCTCATACCAAACTGGAAGGATTTTTGAGGAAACTACTTCTCAATTATGGCACCTACTGCTATCTGTCAGATCTTATAAGTTTAGATTATTTATAAGAGACCTAATTGTCTACCTCCTTGTACTAGATTTTTAGAGTCATAATATCACATAGTGTATGGAGATACAAAATATTTAACGTGAAATCAATTAAATTTAAGCAAAAATATACGATAATTATAGTTTTAAATCGCTTTTTATATAAATCCATTTTAAGAAGTGAAAAATCAAACGACTTTGAATTAAAATACTTTTTCTTTAATTACTTACCTCAATTCGAAAAAAAAGTCGAAATACACTATAAGACACACGCCAATCCGCTGTAAAAAAAATACCAGATGCTACTCAGAAGAAATTTATTGAAAAGAATGCTAATAGCTATCTTTGAATAGCAGAGATATTAAAGATATACTGAAACAATTTACGTGATGCACCTTCTAATTGCGTCAAAAAAAAGAAACACCGGAAAAAAAGAACACAAACATTTTTGGAAAAACCAATTGGAAGTGAATAACCGTCTTCATTCCAGCATTAACAAAGATGAAGTACGTATATTTCCATATTATATTCCCTATCCACATTTTTGGTATAGTTTGAATAAGTATGGATATAGCCACACAAGTTAAAATATGGCAACCTCTCAACCTGCACTACTAAACCTACGTCTCCCTCAAAGTAAAAGTCGCCCCTCGTGCCATAGACGGAAAAATTGATCCGAGTTTCACGGGGAAATAATGTATAATTTGGGGTATTAATCGAAATGTATACACATCAAGATGTGATCTATCAAATTATTTATTTTTTAATGCTATTCCTCGCAATGACAAACATTATACTACAATATTGGATAAAAGTGGATCTCATTCCATTCACAACCGCGCTGCGGTCATTTTTGAAAACCGATTAAAATGCGACCGAAGTGGCAACAGAAATCAGCCTCTTATGGTATGGAATTGGGTCCCCTCTATGCATTTCCATTGCCCAATATGATGCCGCGGATGGAGATGCTAAGGTATTCAAATTTACGGTGACTCATTGGCCATAGATGAGTAGGGGGATACAAGCGGGATTCATTGAACTTTCAACTCTGCTTGACTATCACTGAGTCACGGGAAGATTCCATGACGATGAGCCATTATGCAGCCATCTGAGGGAATCGAGCCAAAGTTGATCGGGAAGTTTTGTATTTTTTTCAACCGGACCATTATTAGTCACTTCTCTCCTTAACACTTCGTCATTGACAATTTGCTAACGCTTAGATATTTCGTGAAATATGTTTATAGACAAGAGATTTTGAGCAAACTTACAATGACTATCAGGACAGCATAAAAATTAGCTAGTTCCATAATAATTAATTCAATTGTGACTGGTTTCAACACTCATTCAACAAGTTTTATTCTTTCCTGACAGTCATGAAAGAGTTCCATCAAGTAACGCCTAAATCTATTGCAAGCTTACAATGCTAAGGAGAAATAAAAAAGAGGCATTATCGACAAGTGACGTAATCAGGGCTAACTTCGACAAAGCAGAATATGTGAACTTATTCTGGCTTGCCTAAAAGCCCTCCCCAAAAAATATTAGATTACCCTTTAGTGGAGTTATTTATTTCCGAATTCTAGCCCCAAAATGGATGACGTCAGAGATTTAGCTAAATTCTAGCAACGTATCTAAGTTCAGCGAGTGACCGCTCACGGTTCACGAGTTACGGCTCACATCAGGGGCTCACTTCGCCGGGGACGGTTCATTTCTATCGTGCTATCGTTGTTTCCTTGAGCGATGTATGCGTCAATGAACTATTTATTAGAAGACAAAATATCTCTCCGAATGTAATCGTTTTCATTCATAAATACAAAATAACCCGTTGGCGGCAAATTATACCAAAGAATATATAGAAAGATATTTTATTGTTCAAGTATGAATGAGGGACTATATGAAAAATATAATAATGGCTACTCCTATTAGCGGAAAAAAAGTGTAAAAGATCACATAACAGGGCTGAAACTAGTCGGGCGTTGGGGTAAAAGGGGTCGTAATACAATTAGTGCCTTTATGTAAGATATATGACTCTAAATGAAAAGAAGAGGAATCTCAATATCTTCAGTGAAAGCAGGGAACGGAAGGGACATGATTACATGTGATCATGAAGACATACGCAAAAGACCAATTGGTTGATGTGTTTTAACACTAGGAATAACGGACTTGACACCCCCCCTAAAACTACCAAATGGAGTCATTTTGACTCCTACATTATAATTGTTAATTTTTGCATTTTATCTTTGTTTTTATTGAGACATTGATTTAGTTTATCATTTTTGTTTATCATTTCAATATTTCAGAAAAAATGATATTTTTTTAAAATGCGAGATTGGACAGTATTGCTTTGAAATTCTTTTTCTTACATATTATGTTGTTTTAATATGATTATCACAAGGGAATTGGATAAAACAGCAAACATAGGTTTTTCAACACATTTTATCATATTGTTTGAATGATCAAAAATATTACCTAGGCAAAACGGAAGTTGGGAAGATAATGAAATAACGCAAAAAATTGCAGTCGATAAGCCACGCATTTGTCTAAGTTACAAATTATTAATATACATTATTATTATTATTTTCCTTTTTCCCTCTTGCTATCTTACAAGGATTGTTCACAGTGAACGGACCAAGTCATGTTCAACTGTGTTTTGTTATTACTTCCGTTATTATTCTATTGAAAGGAACCGTCGGACAATATGACAGGTGTCCAGGATGACTGATTTTTGTATTGTTGGTAGTGTTTTCTCCAAGTTTAGCTTTTTTAGCTGGTGTAGAACTTCGCACGGTGTGATTCCTGTTGTTGTTATCACTATTGGGCATATATCTACTGACTGCATCTTCCACAAGGCTTTGATCTCTGCTGCAAGTTCTGCATATTTGTTAATTTTGGTGGATTGTGCTTTCTGTACATTATGGTTTAAGGCAGCGGTTCCCAAACTTTTTCTTTCTGCGACCCATTTTAGCCCATACGCTTTAGCCGCGACCCCCTAAAAATGGTTGTCTAAGTTTAAGTACATAGTTCACTTTATTATTCGCACATCTCGCGACCCCTTTCCGAACGGCCCGCGACCCCCCTGGGGGTCGCGACCCCCAGTTTGGGAACCTCTGGTTTAAGGGAATTGTCACCTCTATGAGGGTGGTGTGCCGTTTTATTTTGTCTATTATAACTATGTCTGGTCTATTGTTTTTAATTGCTCGGTCAGTTTTTATTTCTGCATTCCAGTATAATTTGCACTCATCGTTTTCCATAACATCAGGTGGATGGTATTTGTAGCATGGTTCATCGGTGCCCAGGATTCTATTTTTTCTTGCCAGTTCTTGGTGCATGATTTTGTCTACATTGTCATGTCTACTGGTATATTCATTTGCTGCTAGGGCCGTGCAACTTCCCATAATATGCTCTATTGTCTCAGATTGGTTCTTGCATCTTCTGCACTGATCGCTGGTTACGTTTTCTTTTAATATGAACTTTCCTTATTTCCTCGTCAATATTATGCGATCTTGAATGGCCCTCATAAATCCGATTGTTTCCCCATATATATTCCCTTGTTTCAATCATATATTTGAAGCCTCTTTATCTATGTGTGGCATTTTCAACTGATGAGGATGGTGCCCATGAAGCTCTTTACTTTTCCATTGATCGATTAGTTGTTCTTTAGTTTGAATCGGGATGTCTAGTTCACGGTTGCTTAGATGTAGTGGTGTGTAGTGAGTGTCTGTTTTACATACTATTTCAAAAAGTTTGCATTTGACTCCTTTGCCAAAGAAGTATTGTCTTAGATCAGCAATTTGCTTATAGTGATGCTGTATAGCATCAAGAATACCAAGTCCTCCTTCATATGTGGGAAGTATTACTCTTTCTGGGGAGCTCTTTGGGTGGGTGTTTTGCAAGAAGGGTTCTCACAATTCTGTTTATTTCATTAAGATCGGTCGAGGTCCATTTGATAATTCCAAAGGTATAGAGAAGGATTGGTATTGCAAAAGTATTGATGGCTTTTACTTTATTCCGCCCGTGAAGTTCCGTTATTCCGTTATTATTACTATTATTACAGTTATTGTCGTTTATTTACATTTCCCACAAAAAGATTTTTTGCAGGTCATTCAATTTCCAACTGATTGATTCTTTTTGCACTTTGGTTTTGCCTGGAAATAATTTTTTTGCAGAATCCTGTCAAAAGAATCTGCGGCATTGAACACGCCACGCTTTTATTTACATCTAACATGAGGATCAGCCAACTCTGTAACGAGCTTTTTCTAAAACGTCTTGCGTGAAATGTTTTAGGTAGTCTCCTTTTACACTATCCATGAATGCCTGCTAAGTTGGGAGTATTTTCCAACGCGGGTATAGGCCATCACTGAGTAGATGTTCTTGTGGTATATTTGTGATTTCATCTCTTTTGGTACTTCTCTTCTTTTTTATTTACCTTTCCCACAAAACACAACAAAAACAAAACCTAGCACCCTGGCTTTATTGCTATTTAGCGAGTTTGACTGACAATGAGTTAATGTTATTATCTACAGTAACATTTCACCCTTTTCCAGAAATGATTGCATTAGTTTCAATACTACTAAACGTTAACTTATCTTTTCCAAAATAAGGGAAGACATTTGCAAGATATTTCCTATCCTTGTAAATAGCAAGCCAATATTCATGGCCGTATTTGTCCGGATTAGAAGGAATGTATTGAGTGAAATGTATCTAATTTTACAGGGGAAAAGTTGTTCATCAACTGCAATGTACGGACCAGGTTTGTAACAAGCAATGTATTTTTCTATGAATCTATCCTAAACTATTGCAAAGAAGGCAAACTTGACAGTTTTGGGCCGCTGGAATCGAATACATTTCCCGTCAAAGCTTAGATAATGCAAAATGTTTACAAACCGGTTCCTAGACATTCGTTATAGAAAACGGTATTCCCCAGTCGTTTGACCAAATACTTGATATTGACTGATCATTTGTACATGCCTTTTAGCATGAATTTAACATTGCATACAAAAATAAAAAATTACGATCCTGTCTTTATGCGATAATTTATAAGATAAGAGGAATCAGTACCATAAAAAAGAGTAATTGCTAAAATAAATTCATTTTCGTTTTCAACTAGATGGATTATCTGTAGTTCTTTATTTATATATTTGTTCAACTCATGGTATTGCTGTTAACAATCATGAGTATTAGTACGGTTAAGGCTATGGCATTTGTACTATGTATATGGCACGTTAGAAAAAATAATCACTACATATAATAGGCAGGTAGAACATCTCACCATATTCACAAGGATAACTATTGGAAAATAAACTACGGTGAACGTTTTCCAATAAGTCCTCAATAAAAAAATAAAGATAAACTTAGGGAAAACACACATGTCAAAGAGAAGGGAATGAGCATTCAATTTATAGAATTTAACACTAATTTTATTCGAAATACAATCACCAGCACCATTGCCTTTGATGGATATCTGGGAAAATATTTGTGCGGAATAAAAGAAAAGGAATACGTTGATGTACTTTAGGTTACAACGCAATGAATGCGCAAGATACAATTTAATGCACGATACCGCCTTCCCACATTTATTATCAACCAATGAATAAATAGAGGAAGATAATGTCCTTGCGAAAATATCGATTTCAGCGGCCTTGACGTAAAAAATAAGGGCGAGAAAGATAAGTTCTCTTTCCTACGCCCACCGAGTATTTACACTCGTCCAACCACACTAAATGACTATTTGTACTATTTTTTCTCGCGAGCGCAAAGTATTTCATATTTTGTAAACGTAAAAATGGCTATGAAAACCATTCAAGAAGCAAGCATATATTTTAAGAAGAGGGGAAATGTTACAGGGTTAAAATAAGGAAGATGCTAAGGTGTGAACACAACGGGAAATGAGTTTGTTTGTGAAAAAACTAAGATCATTTAACTATTTTGTGACAGTAAATATTATGGTAATACAGGATACACACCGAAATAGAGTAAAACAAATAAATACTGTCCTCAAAGTTTTATAAGCCTTGCCCAATTTCATAGCTGAATAGCCATAACTAGATACACTAAGAAAGATGAAACTGTATAATAATTCAATCGAGTGGGCAACGAAAGTATAAAAATTTGTACCAGGTTCCAAGGTTAGTCATGATAGGAAGAGATAAAATAATTTGAGACATGTATTCCGGTAGAAATTTGGGTGATCAAATGTAAAACGGACAAAAGTATATACAAAAGGAGATGCAAGAAGAAATAGATGAAAGACTGGCCCAATGGAGCATCATACAGCAAAGAAAATAATATTATATGAGAGACCAAGAAGAAGTTGAAAAGAAATTGGTGAGGAAACTATTATGAAAAGTGAGGTCAAGACTGAATGACTCATGTGAATGATTCTTTTGACGTAATAATTACTTAAAACTGAAATCATATTAAAATATTCAACAAATGTGAGGTGGACGCTGCTCAGTATTTGCATCTGAAAACAACAGTTTCAACATTTTGGAACATTTTTATCGCAAGTTCGAAAATTACCTCCCGGTTGTTCAAGTATATTAATTTTTTTAATATGCAGAAAAATGTAGAAAACGGTCATCTCTATAGTCAACGAAATTCTGGAAAGGAAAATCGGAAGTTTTAAATGAGTGTTACGTCACCAAATGACAAAATGCGGACCGTTTACAAGGGCGGATACGTCCTCTTAACAAAATAAAGAATGGATCGGAGGAATGAGAACCATAGATAAGCGCCAATAGTGCAAAGGACACCGCCTACATACACAATACTTCACTATCAGGGCGGCACGTTCTTGATGCGCCGGGCTATCGATCTAGCGCAGGAGAAGAAGACTCTTTCTGGGGGGTGTGGAGGAAGGCGACTGGGAGGGGGGAGGTGAGGGAAGGAGAGAGAAGAAATCTCTAGAGGGCCAATGAGATAAATGATATCCCATAAAGCACCATTTCAACAGAGCAAATAATTTACTCGGAAAGGATTCGTCGTAAATTCGTCCGCCCAATGGATGTAGAGGCGCGAGCGACGAAGAAATGGGGTGAGGATGGAGACGGAGGGTTGGGGAACACGTGAATGGGAGAAAGGGATCAGAAGGAGAAAGGAATAGGATAAATGGATAGATACATCGAAAAATATTTATCATTCAGGAAAAAATCCATAAGAACAAAATATATAAAGTACAGACAGTTTGCAGGCACATAAATTGCAAAATAGGTATCACAAAAATAAAAAGAAACCATAATAAAAAGGGCAAATATTTGAAAAAAAAATAAGAGCAGCTTATGCTTTTCCCGATAAAGTAAATAATCACAATATTTTAGTGCATATGTTTTAACAGATATCCAATTTTTTGCAATACAATCTTCAGTTGTCATCTTATTCCATACATGAAAATATTTGCTAACAAATGATTAATAATGAACAAATGATTGATTGAAACATTGATAGGGGGGACGAAAGGGAAAGGGAAATAAGAGAATGGTATAGAAATTAGGAAAAAATTTAGTGAAGGTGCTCTAACGGGGCATGGACCAAACGAGGAAATCGATTTTATTGCATAGATTGGATTTTACAGCATAGAAATTTTAACAATTATTAGGAAAAGTCATCATTTATCAAATGAATGATTCCTTTAGATATAAAATGTTTAGGTAAAATTAGTTAGAAACTATTTATTTTGCGAAGAAACTACCGTACGGATCACCTGCCTTCCTCATTTATTTCACTCTGTGGAATGGCTACTGAAAACCTTAAAAAGCAAAACATAGGAAAATATTTTAAATATTTGTACAAAACTTTAGCTATAAATTAGTAAACAGGAAAGAGCAGCCATTTTGCTTTGCAAATATTAATTTATTTTCTCTGTAGGCAGGCTTATTTTCACTGTAAATTGTGTGTTAAATACGCATAAAGGAATACATACATGTTATTAATATGCATTCTTTGAACGAAAAATGGGAAAGGGATGATAAAATAATAAAAAAAGGAATTGGTTTGTAATGCCAGTTCAAATTTCATCGGTAATAATTTTAAAACTGCAATCTCAATTAAACTTGTAAAACTTTCATGGTGATTATTGTACTAATTGTTCCTTTATCAATTGGATATTTTTAAATCAATTGAATCTGCTGAGACTCCATTTGATAATGGCGGCGGATCTGTTTAATATTCACAAACAAAGAAGTGGTTATTTATGGGGATATCCAAAGTTAAATATCCAAATGCTCACGGTTGGTAAAGATATGCAACAACTAATCAAATTTATTTCACGAAAAGTAAAGGCTAAATTGATGAAATTAGTATGTTATTTCCCCAGAAAATTTAATTTGAAAACTATAATGACAAGACATTATTAACATTTATTCTTTCTCTATTGAAATGAAACTTCAAAAGGTACTAAGGATAACATATTAAATAGGTAGCGTGAAAAGAATCAATAAAAATATTATGATTAAGAATGAAAAACTGGCAAAGAGAATCATGGAATGCTTTTGAATAATCATGTTTGGAAGTAAAAAAAATGGAAAAGAGTTAAAGGTTTGACGAATAAAAATATAGCTAAAAGATATAAATAAGCTGCGTGACACATTTTTGGCGTTACAAAAAGCAAAATAATGCCTATAGAAGCATCGAAGGAAAAGCAAATATATATTACAGGGACGTGAGGGTGAGGTTCTTTTCACGTTATATTTCACAATGGGAAGTTCTCCTTAAGGAGCTGTACGTATCTATTATTTTCTTCTCTCCTGAGCAATAGCAAAGAAAGAAGATTTTGAAGGAGAAATATCTACGTCCATAAGAATAGCCAGGGGATGGAGCGGTGTTTTCATCCTTTCTTTCGTTTTCAGAAAGGAAATCTACTCTTATAAAATGATTGTGTTTATATTTGAGACTAAAAAATATCACCTCATCCCTCTGTCGATAAATATACTGAAATACTAAATAACCAGGAATAAATTCCATAAACTTTAGAATTTCAAGAAAAAAGTGGATATATACAAGAAATTGGAACTGAAACTTAAATAAAGCTTTATACCGGGCATAAAACTCGCATGCTTGCACGAATGAGGGGGAACGATACAAAACGTTTGCCTAAAAAGAATAATAATTCATACCTTTAATAGATTGAACGATAACCTAGCACCATAATATTTTATGCATATCTATTTATGATTCACTCTTGAGATAACAGTAACAACAAATTGGAGAATACTAGGAGAAAAATAAAGTTTCAGTATTGGGACAGCCAACCATCAGCTTAACTTTCGTTATTATAATACCAAAAAGTTGACCAGAAATAAAACCATCATTATATGGCGGCATTGCGATGCAGCTAAAGGGTAAATATATGTGAATGTTTGAGGGTGAGAATTTTACCAGCAATGTACTTGTTATCAACACGAAAAATAAGATGACAGAAATATTGTTTAAAACTGGTAAGAAAAGCTTTTCGGAAATACACCTACTTTTAGATACATATATAAGGTTAGATTAAAGCAAGTTAAGTAATTGAAAATTTCAGTGTGCAGTTTAGAGTAGTGACCAAAGTACC